>NW_024871437.1:160000-407931 GCF_019054845.1 Dipodomys spectabilis
GAGTGCGCCCAGCCCACCCGGGGACGAGGCTGGGACTCAGATCTGCAGCCGGCCGCCAAGGCAGGCTTTGAACACTGGTCTTGCATGAGTTTCCTTCTCTATGAATTACGAGGAGAAAGTGGCTTCTCAGTCAGAGGCCAGGGTCAGAGGTCACACTTGTAATTTGTCAGTTCAGAGCCTGCAGATGGTGAGACTCAATCGGTAGTATAAACACACACACACACACACACACACACACAGGTGCGCAATACATGGACACACACCCAGTGCACACATGCATACTTACATATGCCCCCACACACATTAGCACACTTGCTTGTATACCAGGACTCGTAGAAAACTTACACTTGGACACTCAGAACTTATTTTATTTTTCTTTTAGGTCCGGTCGTGGGGCCTGAACTCTGGGCCTGGGCACTGTCCCTCAGCTCTTTAGCTCAAGGCTAGCGCTCTACCACTTGAGCCACAGCACCACTTCCGGATTTTTTCTTTTTGCTTATGTGGTGCTGAGGAATCGAACCCAGGGCGTCAGGCATGCAAGGCAAGCGCTCTACCACTGAGCCACCTTCCCAGCCCCTCACTCAGAACTTTTGAACACATAAAACGCAACAGCAAGATTCCTGGCATTTGAGAACCAGGGCATGACTTCAGGGTTTGTGGACCCACAGCTGTCCCACACTGGTCCACGCTGGCCTGCCCTGGCCCACAAAGTGCTTCCTCACACCCCTGAATCAGCCAGGGACCGAGTGCATCTTTGCATTTCTCATGTGCTGGACTGAGTCTCTATATTTCTCAGGTGACGCCCACCTGGCCAGCCTGGCTCCCGGCTCCCGGCTCCCGGCTCTGCCATCAACCCCCAGTCTCCTCCTGCATTACCCCATAGCTACAGATCTGTGTTGTGGGCACACGCATGCACATGCATGCACACACGTATATACAGACACACACAGACACACACATCTCCCCCATGGGAGACGCTCTCTGCTCACGAGGATGCTGCCCTCCCCCTCCTCCCCCACCCTGCATCCACACAGAGCTGTGCTGGGCTTCTCTGGCTGGTCTGCCCCGCTGTGGCTGTGGGTGACAGCCTGCGCTGGACTCTCATGGGTGGCTGGATGGCTGGGAGGGGAAGCCCAGGTCAGGCAGGCATCCATCTTCCCCGGGTTTGAATCCCCTTTGCTGTCCGCCCATTCCTCTGCCCGTCCTCGGTGGCCCTAGCTCAGTGTCCCCCCCCACAGTGTCCCCTCCCCCTGCGCCCACTCACATAGATCACGCGGCTCGGGGACCCCGAGGTGCTGGAGGCAGGCGCGGAGATGACGCTCTCCGAGGAAGTCCTGGTCTCCTGGAACAGAGGGTGGAGACTGAGCAGAGTCTCAGCATTAGAAACCGTCCAGAAGCAACTACCACGCTCCAGCAGAAATGCCAGCTAGAGTGGTTCTACCTGTTTATTCTCAGGATAGACACACAGGCTTGGAGGAAGGTCAGGAAACTACACCCAGACAGCACGGCGGGCAACACAGTGATGGACAAAGGGCAGTGCCAGGGCCAGATGGCAGCACCGGGATGGTATGTTTCTAGGAAAGAGGCACCTGGCCCCCACTGGCTGGACAGACAGGGCACCCTGCCTCTTCTAGCTGGACGGACAGGGCACCCTGCCTCTTCTAGCTGGACGGACGGGCACCCTGCCTCTTCTAGCTGGACGGACAGGGCACCCTGCCTCTTCTATCTGGATGGACAGGGCACCCTGCCTCTTCTAGCTGGACGGACACCCTGTCTCTTCTAGCTGGACAGACGGGCACCCTGCCCTGTCCTACTGCAGAGGCTCAAGCGCAGCTCACCTCCAGACCTCAACCTGAGGTCCCCACACTGCCCACAGCCAGGAATGGCTGCTCCAGTCCCCACACGCCTGGTCTCGGCCCTCTGGCACTGGACACCTCCACAGTCCTGCTCCAGCCTGGTCCTGGCCTCTGTGCTGCAGCCTGGGGGCGGCCTAGGCCCCTCCTCAAGTGCCCTTACTGTCTGCCCCGCAGCGGTTCCCGACCCTCTCCCCCGCCACAGGCCCACACGCTCCTCCTGAGCTCCCCTAGGAGCTGTATATATACCCGCTGTATATATACCCGCTGTCCCTCCCCCCAGGGCAGGGCGGGCCTTCATCCCGGCCCAGCTGCACCCAGGGCCACGCACCTGCCTGGTTCCCTTGCTTCCTGCGATATAAGGACACTCCACGGGGGCAGCCGCGAACCCGGAGCCCTTCAGTGGCCCGTGTCCTCCACTGTGCCTCACGGCCCTCCCCTCCCTCACCAGCCCCCTTCCGCTCCCCCCGGCGATTCCCTCCAGCTTGGGGTCCCCGGCCTGCAGCCGTGCCAGGTCCGAGTGGCTGAGTTGGGATCCCTTTATTCCTAGGTTGAGGCCCCAGGACCTCCGGCATGACTGCGGAGACAGGGTCTCCACAGGCCTTCACACAAGACAGGGCCTGCGGGAGGCCTTCCTCCAGTGTCCGTGTCTTCCTAAGGGGAGGCCAGGACGCAGACGCACACAGGACACGGGGGAGGCTATCTACACCAAGGCCGGCCTGGGGGACCCAGCCTGGTGGCCCTGGGTCTCAGCCTGCAGCCTGTGAGAGTCCAGCTCTGCCGTCCACAGCCCCAGCCTGTGGGCCGGTGTCCCGCAGCCAGGAGCTGAGCGGGGCTGTGTCTGGAGCCTCCGCCCAGCAGGACTCTAGCAGGGGCGGGTGGACACGAGGACCAGATGTAGCCACACTTGGCAGGGGAGGCACAAACCTGTAGGGCCCAGGGCGTGGCCCCCGGGCAGGCCTGACTGGAGATTGGGGTCTGCATCTAGAAGGGAGAGAGGAGGAACGGGTCTTCACTCGCATGCTCCACACGGCCGCTCCTCCGACCCCATCAGCTCAGGGGCTCAGGCCTGGCTGCTCTGAGCAGCGGTGACCACAGGGGACACTTCTCTGAGTCAGCTCCCAGCTTCGTGGGGTGCGGGGCTGCAGGGCCCACTTCGTGGTCAGTGAGGGAAGGGAGGTGGAGTTGGGGTGAGGAGGCTGGAGCCGCTCTGACTTCCTGACCTGTAGCTTCCAAGGGGAGTCCAGCACCCGGCTGCTCCCCGAGGACCAGGCTCAGCCTGGACCCCACCCTGACAGCGCAGGCTGGGGCTGGGCGGCCCCGAGGTGTGGGTGCCTGGCTCTCAGAAAGGCCACACGGGAGCAGCACCGACTCTGGTGCCCGGTCATCCTCAGGATGGTGGAGGGCTGAGGCAACTTGCTCCAGGTCCCGCAGCTGCCAGGAGGAGGCAGGGCTGGACCCCAATGCCCAAGCTGGCTCTACCTGCTTGGCTGGGCCTGGAGCTCTGACACGCACACTAAGCCCCGTGCACATCCCTGGGGTCAGAGTTCCTGGGTGGTCTCAGAGGCCTGTCGCCCCTGTCCAGGGCCCCCACCCCACCCCCCACATCCTCGGGGCCAGGTGGAAATCCCTGTGTGCCCAGCCATCCCCCAGGACTGCCCTTGCCTCCCAGCCTCCCGCAGCACCTCCCTTCCCATGGCCTTGTCCTGTCCCGGCTTTAAGCCCAGGCCTGGGTCCCTGAAGCTCCTTCCTGGAGGCCCTCCATGTACTTTTGCCTTAGCTCCTTCAGCGGCCCCGGCATGGGGTCAGGCCCCAGCCTCTTCTCAGTGCCCAGGGCAGGGCCCCGGTGAAGGGCGTAGAACGGATCATAGCCCAGTTCAGCCATGGGAGATGAGGCAAAATTCACAATGTAGCTGGGCACCAGTGGCTCACGCCTGTCATCCTAGCTACTCAGGAGGCTGAGATCTGAGTTCAAAGCCAGCCATGAGACTCTGATCTCCAGTGAACCACCAGAAAACAGGAAGTGGCGCTGTGGCTCAAGTGGTAGAGCGCTCGCCTTGAGCTGAAGAACTGAGGGACAGCGCCCAGGCCCAGAGTTCAAGCCCTACAACCAACAAAAAGAAATTCACAATGCCTGGCTGCCTTCTGGCCTCCTGGCTGTGGAAAACACAAGTGGAAAACCTAATAAGACGACATGACGGCGCTGAGATTCCGAGAGGCAGAAGGAGGCTGTCCACGGCGCTGCCCTTCGGTCTCACAGCCTGCTGCGGCTGCCGAGGAGCTCACAGCCCAGAGGCCTCTCACCGAGGCCTGCCTGTCTTACGGTCCCTCTGGTTGGCTGACCTCTTCTCCTCTTTCTGCCTCTCCTCCTGTTTCTCTCCTCTTCCTCTTCCTGCTCCTTCCCCTCCTCTTCCTCATCTTCTTTCTCCTCATCTTCCTCTCACTTCTTTCATCCTTCTCTTCTTCCTTCTCTACAGCTGTCCTGGGGATCCCCCCCGCCCCCGCCCTTCCCCTTCCCCTGAGCCTCTGTCCAGTTAAGGAGAAGCACCTTGTTGGCCAGTGCTGCAGCGCTCGAGACCTGTCCAACCTGCCGTCCAACTGTGGTGGCCTCACACCAGCAGTGGAGGCTGAGGGAGGGTGGTCCCGGGGACCTCCAATGTCACTGCTGCCCCCAGTGCTGACGGCTGTCCCCAGTGCTGACCTCTGCCCCAACACTGATCGCTGTCCCCTGCCCCAACACTGACTGCCGCCCCAGCACTGACCGCTGCCCCCAGCACTGACCGCTGCCCCCAGCACTGACCACTGTCCCCAGCACTGACCACTGTCCCCCAGTGCTGACCGCTGTCCCCAGTGCTGACTTCTGCCCCAACACTGATCGCTGTCCCCAGCACTGACTGCCACCCCAGCACTGACCGCTGCCCCCCAGTACTGACCACTGTCCCCAGCACTGACAGCTACCCCCCAGCACTGACCGCTGCCCCCAGCACTGACAGCTGTCCCCAGCACTGACCGCTGCCCCCAGCACTGACCACTGTCCCCAGCACTGACCGCTGTCTGCAGCACTGACCGCTGCCCCCAGCACTGACCGCTGTCCCCCAGCACTGACCGCTGCCCCCAGCACTGACCGCTGCCCCCAGCACTGACCGCTGTCCCCAGCACTGACCGCTGTCCCAGCACTGACCGCTGCCCCCAGCACTGACCGCTGTCCCCAGCACTGACAGCTGCCCCCAGCACTGACCGCTGTCCCCAGCACTGACCGCTGCCCCCAGCACTGACCGCTGTCCGCAGCACTGACCGCTGTCCCCAGCACTGACCGCTGCCCCCAGCACTGACCACTGCCCACCAGCACTGACTGCCGCCCCAGCACTGAACACTTCCCCCAGCACTGACCGCTGTCCGCAGCACTGACCGCTGCCCCCCAGCACTGACCGCTGCCCCCAGCACTGACCGCTGTCCCCAGCACTGACCGCTGCCCCCCAGCACTGACCGCTGCCCCCAGCACTGACCGCTGTCCCCAGTACTGACCGCTGCCCCCAGCACTGACCATTGCTCCAGCACTGACCGCTGCCCCCAGCACTGACCGCTGTCCCCAGCACTGACCGCTGCCCCCACACTGACAGGTGTTATACCCGCTGAGTGGATGAGGCTGAGGGGCCTGTGCGCGAGCCCCCTGGGTACTTTGTGTGAGACCCACATCATTGCTCCCCCACCCCTGCTCACACCCTCCGCCCTCCCCTGCCTGGCGTTTCTGCCATGGGCGGCGGCAGCCGGCAGCCCCTCTGCGTGCCGTGACAGCCGCGGGGCGGGCACGGTGAAGGGAAGGAGCACCCACCTTGCTTTTGTCTTCAGTCCTGGCTGCCTGCCGGCAGGCCGGGTGCCAGATGGAGGAACCTGTGGACACATCCAGGAGGAAGGGCTTAGAGCTGTGTTCCCACCCTTTGGGCCTGTGTGCAAAGCCAGAGGAAGGAGCTGCGGGCCCAGGGTGCACGCCGGGCCCTTCCTGGGGCAGACAGAGGGGGCTGCCTGGAGCCCCTGCCAGGGCGGACGGAGGGATCTTCAGAGGGCTTTGGGCTCATGGTAGCTATGAAGAAGGGCCGTGGGGCAGGCATCAGCTGCTGTGCGGAGGGCAGCCATGGCCCAACTATGGGGACACTGGGGCAACAGCCAGGGTGGCCCTGCCTCAGGAGGAGGGCTGCGGTGTCCGGCCTCTCGGCTGGGCACTGGTCTAGTCCACAGCGTGTGAAGCGGAAGCGGGCGTGAGGCTGCAGCACTGGGCCGACCCTGTCCCCAACCTGCTCAGCACTGGAGGCTTCCTGTGCCTCGCCTTCCTCCCCCATCAGCACTGCCCCACCATCACAGCCACCATCCACAGCAGGACCACCAGGCTCCGAGTGCCCACGTCCTGGGTGTCTGCCGTTTCCTAACTCAGCCCCCACCCACTCCAAGTCCCCGGATCTCTCCCCAAAACCAAGGGCATGAAGGCATTCTGTGAGCGGTGTGCACATGATGTAGGCACGATGTCCCTACTTTCTGTGTGTGTGCAGGGCGGGGTTGGGGCAGGCCAACCCCAGCACCTACACCCCTACCCCTACTGCCCCTGCCCCTCCCCTCCACCACAGAGCAGGGCACCTGGGAGGGGCCTCTCCTCACTGCCTGCTCAGGGATGTGTGTGTGCACACATGCGTGTGTACCTTGTGTGCATACCTGTGCCGGTATGCATGCATGTGTGTGTCTGTGTGTATACCAGTGCCTTGTGTGCATGCATGCATGTGTGTGTGCATACCTGTGTCTGTGTATGCATGTATGCATGTGTGTCTGTGAGTACACACCTGTGCCTGCATGTGCATGCATGCGTGTCTGTGTGTGCATACCTGTGCCTGTGTGTGCATGCGTGTGTGTGTCTGTGTGTGCATGCATGTGTGTGCCTGTGTGTGCATGCATGTGCCTGTGTGTGCATGCATGTGTGTGTCTGTGTGTGCATACCTGTGCCTGTGTGTGCATGCATGTGTGTGTCTGTGTGTGCATACCTGTGCCTGTGTGTGCATGCATGTATGTGTGTCTGTGAGTGCATACCTGTGCCTGTGTGTGCCTGTGTGTGGGCAACATGGTTATGGTTTCTAAATTTTTTATGATTATAAAGATAATAGATCTGTTCCTTAACTAGAAGTTACAGTGGCCTAAAAGAAAAAGTACAAATAAGAAAGCTGCCGCTGCTGGGCGCTGGTGGCTCACGCCTGTCATCCTAGTTACTAAGGAGGCTGAGATCTGAGGATTGTGGTTCAAAGCCAGCCCGGGCAGGAAAGTCCATGAGACTCTTCTCTCCAATGAACTGCCAGAAAACCAGAAGTGGTGCTGTGTGCCTTGAGCTGAAGAGCGCAGGGACAGAACCCAGGCCCAGAGTTCAAGCCCCACAACTGACAAAAGAAAAAAGAAAAAGAAAAGCAAGCTGCAGCCATCTGCCACCTGTCACAGGACGGTGCACGGGTGACGTCACCCTGCAGCTTCGGGTGACAAGAGTCTCGAGTCCCCCTTAGTGTGACATCACAGGATGTCACTCGGAGGTCTGCACACAGCCCACCATGTGGCGGACCCCCCCCCCCAGGTCCAGGTTTATTTCCAAGCCTCCCCTCAGGATCCCCTTCAGTGGACACATGGCCTCCGGACCCCAATATGAGGACACCTCCGGGGCCTGTGGGGCAGCCCCCAATGTCTGCCCTCACCCGTCAACAAGAGGCCTGTTCCTGCAACTCTCCCTGCACCTCCTCCCCTCCCGTCACCCCAAGAGGAAGGGGGCATCTGGTCATGTTCTGGCCAGGGAGCTGGCCTCCCTGGGTTCATCAGCAGAGGCTCTGTGGAAAAGGTTGATGGAGCCCACGGGGGACATGCCACGGGGGGGACCCCGAGCCCCTGCCGGCCAGAGCTCTGATGGCAGTGGAGGTACCTGCAAAGACGTCCTCACGGGGCTTGGCACCCAGGGAGCGCAGGCGCGGGCCTCAGGGCGGTCCGGCAAGGCGGGCCCACAGAGGCCCCGGCTCCAGGGCTCCCCGGCGCAGCTCAGGCCCCAGCAATCAGGCCCCGCCTCAATGTACGGCGTGGAAACCCCGGGTCTGAGAGGGGCAGGCCTGGCTCTGCACCAGGCAGCCCTGCAGGGCCCCGCATCCTCGGGGTGCCGCCAGAGACGGGGGCTGGGGATGAAGAACATCTTTGTCCCCAGGACAAGGTCGCCCCTGATGCCGGCCGACGTCTCCCAGCTCCCATGCTCCCTGCCATGGTGCCTGGTGTTGACTGGCCTCATTCACAGGGGCCGGCGGCGCGGTGGGCCAGGCCCACGGATCCCCTCCGCGGACAGCTGGCGGCGGCGGGGGAATGAGGCCGTCCTCTGAGATCACCCTCCAGGCGGACGACTCACCCCGGGACACCCTGCCTGTGGACGCCACGCCGCAGGCCTCACCGCGGGGAGCTCCCCCTCCACAGCCCAGCCCAGCCCGCCAGCCACCTGCAGACTCCAGGAGTCAAAATCGCTCAAAGGAAGCTGCAGCTGACCAGGGGCAGTGTCAACGTGACCCCCTCCTGGCCTGGCCCCCTGGCCCACAGCCCACCCATCGCCGGTCCTGAGCTGTTGCTCAGAGTCACCTGCTCAGAGAGCAGGCCGAGCCCCACCTCAGCCGCCTCTGCCAGCGCAGCTCTTCCTGCCAGCCCGGCCCGCCCCCCACTCCCACAGCTCCCCCCCTCAGGGGACAGGAAACTCCGCACCTCCTCCTCTGTCCCTCCTCCCCTGGCCAGTCCAGGCAAGGTACGACCCCACCATGACAATAACCAACACAACCACAGGCTGGAGGCCCAGCTCGAGTGGCAGAGCACCTGCCTAACAAGCGCGAGGCCCTTGGCTCAATCCCTCGCATCACAAAAATTTAAAAAAAGGTAAAAGTTCCCATTTCCTGTGCTTTTTGCCGTCTGTCAACACATCTAGTCAACCTCCCACTGGCAGAACCTTTTAGGTCTGAGGTGGGGATGTGAACTTGGTACCTGCTGCTTCCACTCACTGGCAGGCGCTCTCCCAGTGAGCCACGTCTCCACCCCCTCGATCTGCATCCTTGTTACTGTTCACGATGGGGGTTCCCATGAAACCAGCTTTCATCAGAAAGCAGAGCTCCCCCTTACTGCTGCCTGGCTGTGGTGCACGCACCCTCGTCCATGCCACAGGACAGCACTGAGTGAGAAACAGCTCTGAATATGAGCCCCCTGGGAGGGGCGCCCCGGCCAAGGCAGCGAGGGACACCTCACAGTCTTCCTGTGAGCTCTGCCGGCACGCCTGGGGCCTTACCCATCCCGTTGGTCATCTCAGGCTGCCCGCCACTCTTGGAGAGAGACTCGGCCTTGGCCAGGTGGCCCCAGTGGTCCCTCCCCCACCCCGCCCGCCCCACAGCCCCCAGGCAGCGGCACCTGGCCAAGGTCACGCCCAGCACGTGGTGTGGACCGGCTGCGGCGGTGGCGGCCTTTACCTTGCAGGTACATCTCCTCGCCTTCCGCAAACATCTGGCCGCACCTGACGCATAGCGCACAGGAAGGGTGGTAGTGCTTCTCCCCGGCCTGCAAGGAAGCAGAGCAGAGGGCTCACGGCTGCACGCAGGGGCCCGGCCTGCCGGGGGCTGTCACCTGAGTGCAGGCTTGGGGACCTGGCAGAGGCCCAGCAACCCCCAGAACGGAAGGTTCTGTGGGCTGGTGAGCACCCCCAGGCCTCCCGGAACCCTGTAGAAAGGCAGGTGAGCCCAGCTGTGCCGGCCCATCATCCGGTCTAGATATGCAGCTGGCCCATCGTGGCTGTGGACAGGTCAGCAGGCAGGGAGGGCCTCAGCCTTCCCCTGGGGGAGGAGGAGGGGCAGGCAGTGAGGAGGGGAGAGGAGGAGGAGGGAGAATCTTACAGGAGAGTCTCCCCATGTAGAGAGACCAGAGGGATGGCATTTTTTTTTAAAGTGACTTTTCTTTTTGTATCTCTTTGACCTTTGCTTAGTTCAGGGAGTATTTTCCATCTTAGAAATCCCTTTTTAATTTCTTGGTGGTAGTCATACCAGCTCCCTGGGAGGGGTGAGGTGGGGAGGGGGCTGTGGCTAACGATGGAGGTGCAGGACCAGAGTTTCTCTCCTTCCTAAAATGGGCAGAAGTGTGGCACTTGCTCCCTGCATCTGAGCGATAACGGGTGTGCCCCGCCCCGGAAGCGGGGACACCTTCACAGCCCCCTCGCCTCTCACCTCTCTCTGGCCCCTGTCAGCACGGAGCCAGAGATGCTCCATACGCAGGGGTTGAACCCACTGATCAATGGGGCCCGCTCACAGCTTGGGCATAGGGGTTCCTGGGGGGTGAGTGGAGGCCTGAGCCCCGTTGGCCGGGGACCCAGACACCCGCTCCTTCACCGTCTGCCCTCCCTCTCCCAGCCACGCCCTGAGTGGTCTCCTCTCGTCCCAGAGCCACCTCCTCCTGGGAGCCGCCCCTGATTCCACCGTAACTGGGCCTCTCTGGCTTGTCTCTAACGCTTTAACAACCATCTGGGTTTGTGAGGACAGTGAGCCTTGCCCTCGCGCCTGCCCCCAGTCCTGATGCTCCGGACAGACAAGACGGAGAATTCAGGGAGACTCACTCCCTATTAAGCAAACGGAGCCAGGCGCAAAGCAGGAGGATGGATTGGCCAGGGTTGGGTGAGGACTCGACGTGGCTGGACGGGTGGGCACTGTCTGGGGGGCCTTGAGGGGCATCCAGGGGCTGAGGGAGTCTTCTATCCTGATCTGGTACGACTACACAGGTGTGTCCAGTTTGTGAAAACTTACCACAGTGCCTGTGAGTGATTCTCACCCTCCTGTGAGTGCTAAATACCAGAGAATTTCCCAATAAAAGAGATCAAGGACCTGTGAGAAATGAAATGGTGGACCTCTTCGAAAAAGACCTAAAACTGAATGGGCACAAGTCCAGATTTGATGGATATAAAAACACAACAACAGAACACAAAGCCGGGCACCAGTGGCTCACGCCTGTAATCCTAGCTACTCGGAAGGCTAAGACCTGATGATCATACTATGAAGCCAACCCCGGGCAGGAACGTCCCTGAGACTCTTATCTCCAATAAGCTATTCAGAAAAAGCTTGAAGTGGCCCTGTGGCTCAACTAGGGGGGGGGGGGGGGAGAGAGAGAGAGAGAGACAGAGAGAGAGAGAGAGAGAGGGAGGGAGACATAAACTGCACAAACTTCAACAAAATTATACTCTAATCATCAAAGGAAACAGTACAGTGAAAATAAAACCAAAGCATGGTAGAAAACAGAAAAGAATCACATATTTGATAAGGATGTGGCATCCAGAATAAAAAGACGATCATCTTGGCCCAATTAGGAGTTGGGCAAAAGATATAACTGGACCGTTTCCAAGAAAGACGGCGGTGCAGGAAAAGATGTCTTCATGAAATGCGAATCCACCCTCAGCAGGCCAGCCCTGACAACCACAGCAGAAAGGGAACTCAGCACCGGACAGCCCAGGGGGCAGGCCCGCCGCCCAGGACACCGGTGGGGCACTGGGCACACGGCCTGCCAGCCCCTCAGAGTCACACACAGAACCAACTACCACCAGCAAGGCACTCCTCCACGTTTAAGAGAAATGGAGAAGAAACAAACTGTCCACACAGAAACCCACACACGAACGGCCGCCGCAGGGTGACACCCTCCGATAAAAGAGGCAACAAGTAAGGGCCCACCTGGACACATCACCCCACGCAGTGGCGTGACCTTCAGAATGTGGGGGAGTCTCACCCCGAGACCTCAAAAGGGGAGAAAATGTCCAGAATGGGTGCATGCTCAAAGGATGCGGGTGTGGGGGGACGGAGGGAGCGATCAGCTGTGGGGTGGTGGGTAGGTTTGGAGGTAATTTGAAGACAGAGCATCAGACAGTGGGTGGCCCACAAGCCCCAGAACTCTACCCTGCATTTTGTTTTGCTAGCCCTGGGTTTTGAACTCAGGTCTTCATGCTTGCCAGGTAAGCACTCTGCTACTGGAGCCCTACCTCTAGCCCAAATTGCACATTTTACACCATTGGCCCTACGCTCTGAGAGTTCAAACCTGCGGTGTGAGGAGCAGGGCTGGCCCCCGGCCACACTCAGAAGCTGCTCCTACTCGGGCTGGGATGGACAACTGGGCTCTATGACACTTGGGGTCAGGGACTGTCCCCCCGTCCTACCCGCAGTCTCTGCTGGGGACAGGGCAAGTTCAGAGCCAGGGAAGAGAGACAAGGTCCAACCCAGGGTCCTCACTGCTGGAGACACGACCCTGGGAACCACATCTGTCACACAGAAGAGGCTGCCGCCCCAGTGCTCCCGGGAAAGGCCTAACCCACAAGCCGAATACCTGTGCCGTCACCCCAGCTCCCACAGACAGAGGGCCCAGGGCTCGGGACGGCAGGGATCAGAAAAGCACTTCGAAAGCACTTTGCAGGGCCTGGCTCAGCTCAGTGTGGAAAAGTGACTGTCACCTTCCAAGGCGGGAGGGCTGAGTGCAGCCCTGGCCCCCAGCAGCCCCCATGCCCTGGCCGGGGTGCCCCCACCCCAGAGGGCAGAGCCGGGCCTGCAGACTGCCATCGGCAGCTCCGGTGGGCATGCACTCCCAGCCTGACCATTCGCGGGTCAGGGCCGGGGATGCTCTCCGAGCTTTCGGCCTGAATTCAGGTCGCGTGTAAGTCCTAATCACCACGGTGCACAGAGAAAATGAAATGTGCTGAGAGGAGCCAAGCCCCTGAGCAAGGGTCACGCCACCCAGCGTGTGGCTCCCCAGGCTCTCCTTCCTGACACCCTGCAGGGAGCCACCTGTACCCCAAAAAGGAGCTCCACTTCCTCATGCCCACAAAGCCCCGCCTCCATTGTCCTGTGTCCCTCCCCGGCTGACCCTCTGTGGCTCTTCTCCAGGAGCATGCCCAGCCTGCCCCGCCGGTCACACCCCTCCCCCCCCCCATCCTCAACTCCATCTAGAAACTCAGATACACAAAGCGGCCACTGTCCGCCCTTTCTCCACAACCCCAGTGGTGCCCTAGCCAGAGAGGTGGCCATTAAAGGTGCTCTAAGATGAGTGACATGGACTGTGAGTCACCCAGAGAGCTCTGGAGGTCGCATGTGTGTGCACCTGTGTAGTACGTGTGCCTGTGTGCACGCCTGTGTATGTGCACCCATGCATGTATGCGTGCCTGTGTGTGCACCCATTTATGCATGTGTGTCTGTGTATGTGCACCCATGCATGTATGCGTGCCTGTGTGCACCTGTGTATGTGCACCCACGCATGTATGTGTGACTGTGTACACATCTATGTATGTGCACCATGCATGCATGCATGCCTGTGTGTGCACCCATGCATGTATGTGTGCCTGTGTGCACGCCCATGTATGTGCGTGTATGTGCACTCATGCATGTATGCATGCCTATGTGTACCATGTATGTATGTGTGCCTGTATGCACCTGTGTATGTGCACCCATGCATGTATGTGTGCCTGTGTGTACCCATGTATGCATGTGTGCCTGTGTGCACCTGTGTATGTGCACCCATGCATGTATGTGTGCCTGTGTGTACCCATGTATATATGCGTGCCTGTGTGCATGCCCATGTATGTGCACCCATGCATGTATGTGTGCCTGTGTGTACCCATGTATATATGCGTGCCTGTGTGCACGTCCGTGTACATGCACCCATGCATGTATGTGTGCCTGTGTGCACCTGTGTATGTGCACCCATGCATGTATGTGTGCCTGTGTGCACCTGTGTATGTGTAACCATGCATGTATGTGTGCCTGTGTGCACGCCCGTGTATGTGCACCCATGCATGTATGTGTGCCTGTGTGTACCCATGTATATATGCATGCCTGTGTGCACGCCCATGTATGTGCACCCATGCCTGTGTGCGTGCCCGTGTATGTGTACCCATGCATGTATGTGTGCCTGCGTGTACCCGTGTATGTGCACCATGTATGTATGTGTGCCTGTGTGTACGCATGTATGTATGCATGCCTGTGTGTGTACCCATGCATGTATGTGTGCCTGTGTGCACGCCCGTGTATGTGCACCATGCATGTTTGTATGCCCGTGCATGTGTACCATACATGTATGTATGCCTGTGTATGTGCACTCATGCATGTATGTGTGCCTGTGTATGTGCATCCATGCATGTATGTGTGCCTGTGTGTACGCATGTATGTATGCATGCCTGTGTGTGTACCCGTGTATGTGCACTCATGCATGTGTGTGTACCTGTGTATGTATGTGTCTGTGTGCACCTGTGTATGTGCACCCATGCATGTATGTGTGTCTGTGTGTATGCATGTATGTATGTGTGCCTGTGTGTGTACCCATGCATGTATGTGTGCCTGTGTGCACGCCCGTGTATGTGCACCATGCATGTTTGTATGCCCGTGCATGTGTACCATACATGTATGTATGCCTGTGTATGTGCACTCATGCATGTATGTGTGCCTGTGTATGTGCATCCATGCATGTATGTGTGCCTGTGTGTACGCATGTATGTATGCATGCCTGTGTGTGTACCCGTGTATGTGCACTCATGCATGTGTGTGTACCTGTGTATGTATGTGTCTGTGTGTACCCGTGTATGTGCACTCATGCATGTATGTGTGCCTGTGTATGTGCACCCATGCATGTTTGTGTACCTGTGTGTGCACCTGTGTATATGTGTTTGTGTGTGCAGCCTATGTGTATATGCACCTGTGTGTGACCTACATGTGTGCAAAGTTGATGAGGATCATTTCTATGTGCTAAGTGTAAAAGCCTGACCAGTGGCCTCTGTTACGTGTGACTTCGCTTATTCTGATAAGCAAGTAGTCCTGAGTGTGTTTTAAATAAATACATTTATTTTGAGAGAGAGAGAGAGGCAGCTTGTGAAGTTGACTTCTCTGTCCTCGGGAAATGAGTGAATCTGTTTGGAAGCAGGCTATTTTCTGCCAAGGATAAAGGTGCGCGTGGTTAAGGGGGGGAGCGCAGTGCTCCTAGGAAGGTGGGAGGGAGTAAACAAACCCTGTCCTCACAGGAGGTGAGTGCCTCCAGCAGTCCAGCGAGGGTCCTGCGGCGAGCAGGTTAAGAAGGAAAGTGAGCATGGACCAAGGGAAGAAGCAAGCAAGGAAGGAATTAGGTCCCCAGGGGATGCTGGACTTCTTGCTGCCATGGAGACGGCCCATGCCGGGCGAAGGAGGCCCCGACCTCAGCACGACCAGGGTAAACAGCCGGCAGAGCTGGTAAAGATCTCCACCCACCCCCACGCGCGTCCACCCTCGTCTCCGGGAGGCTTTCCAGACACTGCCGAGAGGAGAGCGGGCAGTCAGGCGCAGGGCCCCTGCAGGGTGAGCATGGCTGCCCTGGCCTTCCGCGCCTGTCCCCGCCCGGCTCCCGCAGCTGCGGAGGCAGCAGAGATGCGTGTGTTCATCAGCAGGCTACAGCTCTCTGCGCAGCAGCAACTCCAATCCACCCAGAGCCAGCTCTGCCGCCCGCAGCCAGCCCCCTCCCTCCCACCGTCCAGCCCAGCCCACCTGGAGCGCACCCACAGAGTGGGCTCCTCATGGAGGGAGGGGGGCTCAAGGAACAGCAGACAGCTGAGGGGTGAGCGAGAAGGGGGGTCCTTCCTGGGGGAGCCCTCCCTCCCCAAGCACGCACATGTCACAGACGGGCGCTGCTGCTGGCACCCAGTGCCCACGGTGGCACTGTGCCTGCCCCACAGGCTGGCGCAGATGGGCGCCCGGGGAACATTCCCACCCAGGCACCAGAGACATCCAGGGGCTGTCGGGGACAGAGGGAGAACGTAGGGTCCTCACGGCCAGGGCCTGTCCCACTGCCTGTGGAAAGCCCCGCAGCCTCTCCAGGCTTCCTACCTGCACGGTGCCCGGGCCGGGCCCACTCCAGTCGCCGGGTGGCGGCCCCCTCCGGCGTGTGAGCCTGGAGTGTGGGCCCAGGAGGATGCCCTGGCCCTCGGCCAGGGCCCAGACTGTGTTTTTCCCCTTTCAAATCTGCCACTTGCTCCTGCTGCTCCCCCAGCCGGCGGCCCGCAGCTGGAGGGCGGCTTCCTCCTGCGCAGCCAGCTCCTCCCCGCCTCGCCTCGCCTTGCCTCGCCTCGCCTCGAGGAGGAGGTTCAGCTCTGCAGCGCCCGCAGCACGACTCAGCTCAGGGCCGCCACCGCAGCACACTTGGCTGCTGGCAGAGGCAAAAACAAACGCTGGGAGCTTCCCACCAGGGCCCTTCACCCCCCACCGCACACCGCAGGGAAAACCCAGGCTGCTCAGCTTCCTGCAGCCCAAGCGTTCCTGGCCAAAGACCCCGGGGTGCACCCGAGGGGCTGCGCCCGACACCGGACCCCCATTCGGCATTTGCCGGGGACTGCGGCCATGGGGTACCCTTGCCTCTGTAACCCACCCAAGGGCTTGATGCTGGCCCCACACGGGGGCCCCTCCCACGTGCCCAGGGCCACTCTGGGCAGGGCCGGGGTGTCAGGAATGCAGTTAGACCCCTGCACGCAGGAGCACGCGTGCAGCCGCCCGTGCCCCATGCCACCGTGCCCGGCCCTGACATCACAATGTTGAGGTCAGGTTCAGTCAACATGCAAGCCTACAGCTCTTCCTGGCAGAGGCTGGGCTGCTGGGGTCTGCTAGGGGTCAAGGCCGGGTGTGCCTGCTGCTTACACGTGCACACACATGCGTGTGCACACACACACACATGGGTATGGCTCACCACACACAGGGAGATCCCGTTCATCATGGAGCTTTACAGACACCTTCTCAGAGCAGCAACTTCTCAAGGGGCAGCTGGCTGCATCACAGCTGTGCATGAGAGAAGGTGTGGGGTGGGGAGATGGAGGAGGAAAGGCAGGTGGGGACCGGCAGAGCCTTGTCAGTAAGGGGAGGCCTGTCAGAAGAAGGCGAAGGCCGGCGGGGTGCGCCAAGGCGGGGACAGGGCTCAGGTGCAGGCCGGGCTGTGGAGCCGGACGGGGCAGGTGCAGGCCGGGCTGTGGAGCGGGACGGGGCAGGTGCAGGCCGGGCTGTGGAGCCGGACGGGGCAGGTGCAGGCCGGGCTGTGGAGCGGGACGGGGCAGGGGCAGGCCGGGCTGTGGAGCCGGACGGGGCAGGGGCAGGCCGGGCTGTGGAGCGGGACGGGGCAGGGGCAGGCCGGGCTGTGGAGTGGGACGGCTTAGGTGCAGGCCGGGCTGTGGAGCGGGACAGGGCTCAGGTGCAGGCCGGGCTGTGGAGCGGGACGGGGCAGGTGCAGGCCGGGCTGTGGAGCGGGATGGGGCAGGGGCAGGCCGGGCTGTGGAGCGGGACGGGGCAGGTGCAGGCCGGGCTGTGGAGCCGGACGGGGCAGCTGCAGGCCGGGCTGTGGGGCGGGATGGGGCTCAGGTGCAGGCCGGGCTGTGGAGCGGGACGGGGCAGGTGCAGGCCGGGCTGTGGAGCGGGACAGGGCTCAGGTGCAGGCCGGGCTGTGAAGCCGGACAGGGCAGGTGCAGGCCCGGCTGTGGAGCGGGACGGGGCAGGTGCAGGCCGGGCTGTGGAGCCGGACGGGGCAGGTTGTCTGTCCACATCCATCACCACTTAGGAAAATACAGATAGGACATGTGGCAGAGGGAATATCTCAATCTTCCCACGTGACCCCAGAGAACCCAGTGCATTAGCAGACACAGTGGACAGAAGGTGGAGGAGCAGAGGAAAGGCACAGCAACCAAGAGCCTGAGCTGTCGTCAGCAAGTCTGCAGAGCCATGGTGGACAGTTGTATTCTGCAAGTCAGGAGACCCCATCTGGACAGTGGCTTACAACAGCCAGACCTACCGGGGGGGGGGGGGGGGACACACACATCATGACGTGAAGAAGTGACCGTCACGGTGTCTTCACACGGTGAAGATCTGCCGTGCCGGGGCGGGCAGCTCACACCCGGAGTCCTAGCTGCTCAGGAGGCTGAGATGGTCGAGATGGAAGCTCAAGGCCAGCCTGGGCAGAAATGTTCCAGAAGGCCCTACCTGATGAGGAAGTGGAATCAGGAATATCTCCTAACCCAGCCACCAGGAAACCTAAGGCCAATGGATTGTTCCAAGCAGGAAGCAAGACCAAAGCTCAAAAATCAGCAAAAATCAGGGCTGGAGACCAAGCCCAGAAGGGAGAGCCTCTGCAGCAACTGTAAGGATGGCCGGGCAAACCCAGGATCACCACAAGGAAAGACCTGGAAAGGCTGTGACCAGCCATAAGTGACTGTTCTAGAAAATTCCATTATGGCCAGATGATGAAGCCCAAGGCCATGTTAAAATTGTGCTGGTGAGCTGGGCACCGAAGGTTCATGCCTTCACCTCTAGCTACTCAGGAAGCTAAGATGAGAGGGTCAAGGTTCAAAGGCCACACGGGTTAGAAAGTCTGTGAGAGTCTTCTCCCCAACTAACAAGCAAAAAGCTAGAAGTGTGGCTGTGGTTCAAGTGGTAGAGTGCCAACCTTGAGTGAAAAAGCTAAGAGACAGGGCCCAGGCCCTGAGTTCAAAGCCCAGTACCCAGATAGGGGGTCAGGAGAGAAGAAAGGAAGAAAGAAAAAACAGCATTTGGAGGACTCAGTACTTAAAGAGGATCTAGCACTCAGAGGACCCAGCACTCAGGGAACCCAGCACTCAGGGACCTAGCACTCAGGGACCTAGTACTCGGGGGGGGTCCCAGTACTCAGGAGGACTCAGCACTTAGGAAGGCTCAGCACTCAGGAGGACTCAGCACTTGGAAGACCCAGTACTCAGGAGGACTCAGCACTCAGGGGACCCAGTACTCAGGAGGACTCAGCACTCAGGGGACCCAGTATTCAGGGGACCCAGTACTCAGGAGGACTCAGCACTAAGGAGGACCCAGTGCTCAGGAGGACTCAGCACTCAGGGGACCCAGTGCTCAGGAGGACCCAGTACTCAGGAGGACCCAGCACTCAGGAGACCCAGTGCTCAGGAGGACCCAGCGCTCAGGAGGACCCAGCACTCAGGAGACCCAGTACTCAGGAGGACTCAGTACTCAGGAGGACTCAGAACTCAGGAGGACCCAGCACTCAGGGGACCCAGTACTCAGGAGGACCCAGTACTCAGGAGGATTCAGAACTCAGGAGGACCCAGTGCTCAGCAGGACTCAGCACTCTCGACCCAGTGCTCAGGAGGACCCACCACCCAGAGGACCCAGTACTCAGGAGGACCCAGCACTCAAGAGACCCAGTACTCAGGAGGACCCAGTACTCAGGAGGACCCAGCACTCAGGAAGACCCAGCACTCAGTGGACCCAGCACTCAGGGGACCCAGTACTCAGGAGGACCCAGTACTCAGGAGGACTCAGCACTCAGGAGGACCCAGTGCTCAGGAGGACCCAGCACTCAGGGGACCCAGTACTCAGGAGGACCCAGCACTCAGGGCCCAGCTCTCGGAGGACCCTGCCTGAGGCCCCTGGGTCCAGCCTGGCCGCTTACCTCCAGTGTGCGCCCGGTGATGTACTGCTCACAGCCGTCACAGCGGATGCCGAACTCAGAGTGGTAGTCGGCCTCACAGTAGGGCAGCCCATCTCTGCAAGGAGACAGGTGGTCAGGCGGGGCGGGGTCTCCCTGAGGTCATGGCGTGGGACCCCCCCAGATGCACAGGGCTTGCAGACAGGCCTGCGGTCATTGTGGGGGTGTGCAGGCTCCTCCTACTCCAAGGACCTCTCCCCCCACTTTGCATAGGTAGAGTTCACCGGGGGAATTACAAAGAGCACCTGTGTTCCAGAGGGAGACGCTGAGGCACAGGGCTCAGAGGGTGGTGAGGGCAGGGGCGACTGGGGGCTGAGCCAGCCACAGGGAGGCGCAAGCCAGGGGGTGTTCACGGACACCATCTTGGGACAGGCCCAGGGTAACAGGAAGGCAAGGGGAGGGGCCAGGGCTGAGGAGGCCACATTTGGCGCCCAGGCTGGTCCTGCAGGGAGGGGCGGTCAGGCGCGGGCACCGCCAGCGGGAGGGGCAGGCAGTGGCGGGAGCCCCTCACTCCGGGTGGGGACAGCACAGCTGGGGTCTCACAGCGGCAGCTGCGCAGGGGCAGGCGGCGGGGGAGGGAGGCGCCAAGCTCACCCAGCTCGGGTGGCCATGCTCCTGCTGGGCTCAGGTGCTGGGCCCCACTGGGGGCCCCCCCCGGAGGGCGGCTTAACCTCCCTGAGCCTCTGTTTCCCCCCCTCAAACAGGAGGAGTGAGGACCACAGGAGAGGAGGTGTAGCCCAGACGCAGGCTCCCCAGCCAGAAGGCAAAGGGGCCAAGAGAGAAGACACTGGCAGGGTCCTCAAGACCCACTTCCACACCGCCAACCTCAGGCCCCGGCCCCGTTCCCCACACAAACCCACCCACAAGGCGTGCAGATAACGTCTCCACGGCAACGCCAGCACGCCCTCCCCCTCAATTCTGGGATGGCTGTGGAGGCTGCTAAGTAACAGGCAGAGCCCCCAACGCCCCCGGGGCCTCGTGGGCGCCCGAGCTGCCACTCTGTGCTGGGCCTCGTGGGTGCCCGAGCTGCCACTCTGTGCTGGGCCTCGTGGGTGCCCGAGCTGCCACTCTGTGCTGGGCCTCGTGGGTGCCCGGCTGCCACTCTGTGCTGGGCCTCGTGGGTGCCCGAGCTGCCACTCTGTGCTGGGCCTCGTCCGCCGGTCGCCCCCCGCCTGCCGGGCTGCGATGATGGAGGCCGGGCTGCGATGATGGAGGCCGGGCTGTCAGAGGGTGTCTTGGCGTGAGGATGTCTTGTTTTGAAGGCAGTGCAGACAGCACAGGTTCCTGTGTCCCTCACCTGGTCTCTCGGGTGCATCCCAAGGGCGCAAGGCCAGGTGCACGTGGACAGGGTCACACGCTGGGGCCCTGCTGAGATTGTATGTCTACACTTTGTGTGCACAGATGTGTGTGCACATGTGCATGTGTGCACAAGCACACAGTGTTCGTGTGTGCTCTGTTCTTCACAGTTCCTGTTGATCTCCCTCAGGGGAGAAGGTCTCCCTCGCTGAGGCCTGCCATCTTCCTCCAGCTGCCGTAGGGCTGCCCCCGAGGAAGGCAGGTGTCTGCTCCAGTCGCTCTCCCAGCTTCTCCATTAGCTCACCTCGCCCTCTGTGTGCTGGGCTGCCTGCCTAGGTTCCTGGGCCTAGGGTTAACACTCCCCCAGATCCCGGCATGTGCTGGCTTTCATCCAGCTCAAAGCCACGATCACCACACGAGGCTCCTCTGTGGCCTCTGATAAAATCACGTTCTCCCTCCCAGACCTGCTGCCCGGCTCAACCACACATTCGAGGAGCACCATGCCAGCGGGGGGGGGGGGTAGTCCTCTGTGAGCCGCAGCGTCCCCTCCCCGAGCCCCGGCACGGCTCGCCTCCCTGCCATGTCCCTGTGGCTGGTATCTGAGGAGCGCTTGGCTCTCTGCGGGACTCCCAGTGCTAGAATGCCCAGACACCGGGCAGGGGGAGCTGACGGCCAGGATGGAGAGCAGAGGGTCAGACACGGGCAGAGCTGAAAGCCTGGCTCCTTCGCTCCTAGCCAACATCAGGCACTAGACGCGGAACCACGCCATGTGGGCCTGGCGGAGAGGAAGATGCGGGCTGTCGGACAAGCCCACAGGTCCTGCCCCGTCTCCTCCCCAAACAGCAGAACCGGACCAGTTGCCCAGGAGTGGAAGCCACGTGGAGGTGGCACCTGGCACCCGCTCCTCCGTCGCCCCAGGCTGGCGCACGGCGCGAGGCCCCCGGCTGCACTTACTTGCTGATGTACTCGGCATTCAGGAGCTTGCCACAGGTCTTGCACTTAAAACAGCCCAAGTGCCAGTGCTTGTCCAAGGCCACCAGGGCCTGGCCATTGGTGATCTCTAAGCCGCAGCCCCCACAGCCTGAGGAGAGAGCACAGGGCGGCATGTCCTCTCTGAGAGCCAGGGGAGGCCCTGGGGCTGCACGCGGGCCCCAGAGGCCCCATCAAGGGCAGCTGGGAGCCTGTGCCCAGGAGGTGGGCCTGTCCTGGCTGCTGCAGGGCCCGTGACCCGGGCTGAGTGGCCGCCATGGTGAGGCTGGTCTCCTCGTGTGTGAAGCGCGCAGCCTGGCCTGGGCGTGGGCGCGCAGAGGTGAAGACCCAGGAGCCCCACTTTCCAGAGGTGAACAGTCTCTCCCAAGGGGGCGCTGGGGCTGGTCTGAGGGGGGCGGTGGTGGGTCCCCTGAGAACAGCTGGTCAGGGCCACCCACCTGTCCTGGGCTGAGCCCGGTTCCCCTGTCACTGACGAAGGGGAACCACGCAGCCCGGGGAGGTCGGCGCCCCTCCTCACCCCTCACCCCTGCTCCTTCTCCATCCACGGTCCAGCCTGCCCGGCACCCACTCCCTCGAGCCCACAGCTCCTCCAAGGCCCTCACGCAAGACTGTCCCTTCAAGGGGCCCAGTCAGGTCTTGGGGCTCCCTCCCTCTGCACCCAAGTCTGGCCAGCCCCATCTTCTCTCATCATGGCTCTTCCTCCGGCTGCCCACCGCCTGCTCTGGCCTCGCCAGCCTCCCGTGATCTCTCCCCTCTCAGCCGTGCCCGAACCGCTCCCCGGGTCCTACCCACAATCCCCCACAGCGAGCTGCTGCTTCACTGCCATTCCCTTGCTCAGGGCTGAGTGGGAGCCCCTGCAGAGGAGGGGGGAGGCGGGGCGCGAGGGGACAGAGCTCTGGCAGCAGGGCCCGCATGGGGTACAGGGTGAGCAGATGGTGTGTGTGACTGTGCACATGTGTGTGCGTGCATGTGTGTCAGGATGTGTAGCGGAGTGCTGTGGGGCTGCAGGTGGCTCTAGCCACTCCTCAGTATCCTCCTCGCTTTGGCTGCCAGGAAGCTCTAGATGAACGGTTCACACTGACTTCTTGCTGAGAGCTCGGGCCTGGGACTTCAGATGCAATTAGAAAAGCACCATTGCGGGTGAACCCACGTTCCAAGATTCGATCCCCTCCCCTCCCCCTCCCCACAGGCCCACCCTCACCCCAACCCCTCCCTCCCTCCCTCCGCGCCTCCCTCATTCTTCCCACTTACTCCGAAGGCCCGGGGACAGGTGGGTGCCACCTGCCGTCTGGGGGGAGCACTTCTGACACATGCACTCTTTCCCATTGAAGGTCACGCGGTCCCCAGGAGGAAAGGGAAGCCTGAAAGGAGAGAGCTGGTCACCCGCGGGCCGCCTGCAGCCATCACACAATACCAGGGGCAAACCGAGGGTCCCTCAGGGAGCGTCCCCTCCCTCGGTGCCGGGAGCCAGGGACTGTGACAGAGAGCCAGTGATCTGCAGAACAACCAGCCAGGAGCACTCCACCCCTCCCCCCACCCCACGCCTGCAATACTGTACATGCTCAGAGTGTGGGTAGATGGGTGGACAATGGATGGATGATGAACGGATAGATAATAGATGAATCGATGGATGGGTGATTAATGTATGCATTGATGATGGATAGATGATAGAGGATGGAGGATGGAGAATAAATGATGGGTGTGATGGATGGATGGATGATAAATGGATAGAGGATAAAGAGATGGATGGATAGATAATAGATGATGTGTGATGAATGGATAGATAGATGGAGGATGGGTAGATGGGGGACAGAGGATGGGTGGATGATGGATGATGATGGCTGGATGATGGATGGATGAGTGGATGGATGGATGATGATGGATGGATGATGGCTGGCTGGCTGATGGATGGATGAATGGATGGATGGATGATGATGGATGGATGATGGCTGGCTGGCTGATGAATGGATGTTGGATGGATGGGTGATGGATGGATCATGGCTGGCTGATGGATGGATGTTGGATGGATGGGTAATGGATGGATGGATGATGATGATGATGATGGATGGATGATGGATGGATGATGATGGATGGGTGATGGCTGGCTGATGGATGGATGGATGATGGATGATGATGGATGATGGCTGGCTGGCTGATGGATGGATGTTGGATGGATGGGTGATGGATGGATGATGGTTGGCTGGCTGATGAATGATGATGGCTGGCTGATGGATGGATGGATGATGATGGATGGATGATGATGGATGGATGAGGGATGAAGAGCTGCTGGCTGGCTGAACAAGGGAAGGATGGAGGCCCCGAGGAGCACAGCCTTGCCTAGCTTCTCCACAGCTGCCCCCACACCCTGGCCCAGTCCTGGGGCAGGTGGAGGACGCCCCAGCTCGGCCCGCATGCTCAGAGCCGGCAGTTCCCTGAGCAGAGGTGTCCTGGCTGCATCTGGCCAGACCCACTTCTTCAGGACGGAGCCCAGGACCCTGCCCTGCAGGGTGGGCCCGCGGCCTCTCACCGCGCTGGTGCGTGGTGGGCTCCCCTCGGCGTTCGTCCCGCAGCGCAGCGTGCGTCCCGCAGCGCAGCGTCCCGCAGCGCAGGGTCCGTCCCGCAGCGCAGCGTCCCGCAGCGCAGCCTCCCGCAGCTCCATCGCAGCGGGGGAGCGTCCCGCAGCGCAGCGTCCCGCAGCGCAGCGTCCCGCAGCGCAGCGTCCCGCAGCGCAGCCTCCCGCAGCGCAGCCTCCCGCAGCGCAGCGCCCCGCAGCGCAGCGCCCCGCAGCTCCACACAGCGGGGGAGCGGGGCCCTCGCAGTCGCGGGACGGCTGAGCGAATCCCCCACTGTGTAACTACAACAGTCACTCGGCCTGTGTGCTCCTGTTTCCTCCTCGAATCAGAGGCCACACGGCCTGGAGCCCCTAGCACGCCGGCTGGCGGGTCCTGGGCGTCGAGTAACTGTCCCTGTTCAGGTCATTGCCTGGCGAGTCTTTCTGCAGACATCAGCCTCGAAAGGTTTTTCTGGGATGGGGGTAGTGGTGGTATGCTATTGCTCGATGGGTGTTTCTTTTTATTTTCCTTTCGGCACTCAGAGACGCTATCGTGCTGTTCTCTGGCATGCGGGAGTTTCTGGTAGAAGCCTGCAGTCCCGCCTTCTTCTGTCTGTCTGTCTGTCTTCTCTTTATTGTGTTTAAGATTTCTTGTTTTCCTTCCCCCCCCCTCCCCGCCCCCTCCCGCACCGACGTTGTAAAGCTCGTTTTGGACATGACAACTTGTACTTCTCATTGTTGCAACAGGTCCACCTGTATCCTTAAACAACTGGTTTTTCCTCATCTCCTCCACAAGTTATACTGACATCAAATATAGTGAAAGCAGGGGTTATACTGTGGGGGAGGGACATACAAAGCAACAAAGAGATAATCTTATAAATGTGTTAGAAACACATGCATGAAAGAAAAAAACATTAAAACACACATCTAAGGGTTCATTTTCCTGACATCACATTATCTGACCTTTTATTTATTTGGGGAATAATGAAAATATTCTGGAATTAGAAGAATGGTACTACACTACTTTGTAAGTGAACTAAACACCCCTGAAATTTATACTTTACATTTTTTGCACATTTATGATGTAGAAATTTTCTTATAAAACTGTAATTGAAATTAAAAAACAAATTGACCTGTAAAAAAAAAAAAAGATTTCTTGTTTTCATTGGGTATCAACAATTTAATGATGAATTTGGTGGGGGTTTTGAGAGCATATTCTATTCAGGGTTCATTAAGATTGTTGGACCTATGGATTTGTAGTTTTAATCCGTTTTGGAAACTTTTCATTCATTTTTCTTCCTGCAAGAATATTTTAGTCTCTCCATTGTCCAGCAGGGAGATGGAAGGCCAGACAGGAAGAGTCTCATCTTCACCCACAGTTCACTAACGCTTTTGCACGCAGTTCAGTTTCTTTTTCTCCCTCCCTCCCGCCCTTCCTCCATCCCTCCCTCCCTCTCTCTTCCCATCCCCCCTACAGCTTGAAGGTTTCTATTGTTAATGTTCTCAAGTTGATGATCTTTTCTTCCGTGGTACCTAAGTTACTGTTAATTCCTTCCGGAGGACTGTCCATTTCAGGAACTGCACTTTTCACTTCCTAGCATTCCCATCCATATTTTCTTTTCTTTCCTTTTGTTTTCTTTTTGGTGGTATTGGGGCTTGAACTCAGGAACTTGTATGTGACTGGAAAGTGCTCTACCACTACAGCCACGCCTCCAGTCCTCACATGATCTTTCTGAGGCCCATCTTCATGTTTGATGAGTAACACATTATTGTCTCAGTTCTTGTCCTATTAGAAAGGGATGGAGCCTGGGCTGTCACTGCTGCATGTCCGGTGAGAGGATGGTCCACGCTGCTCAGAGATGGCATCCTGGTCCTGGACCATCCACGCTGCTCAGAGATAGCATCCTGGTCCTGGGTGTGGACCGTCCACCCTGCTCAGAGATGGCATCCTGGTTCTGGGTGTGGATGGTCCACACTGCTCAGAGATGGCATCCTGGTCCTGGGTGTGGACCATCCACAATGCTCAGAGATGGCATCCTGGTTCTGGGTGTGGATGGTCCACACTGCTCAGAGATGGCATCCTGGTTCTGGGTGTGGATGGTCCACACTGCTCAGAGATGGCATCCTGGTCCTGGGTGTGGACCATCCACAATGCTCAGAGATGGCATCCTGGTCCTGGGTGTGGACCATCCACAATGCTCAGAGATGGCATCCTGGTTCTGGGTGTGGATGGTCCACACTGCTCAGAGATGGCATCCTGGTTGTGGGTGCGGATGGTCCACACTGCTCAGAGATGGCATCCTGGTCCTGGGTGTGGACCATCCACAATGCTCAGAGATGGCATCCTGGTTCTGGGTGTGGATGGTCCACACTGCTCAGAGATGGCATCCTGGTCCTGGGTGTGGACCATCCACAATGCTCAGAGATGGCATCCTGGTCCTGGGTGTGGACCATCCACACTGCTCAGAAATGGCATCCTGGTCCTGGTGTGGACCATCCACACTGCTCAGAGATGGCATCCTGGTCCTGGGTGTGGACCATCCACACTGCTCAGAGATGGCATCCTGGTCCTGGGTGTGGACCATCCACACTGCTCAGAGATGGCATCCTGGTCCTGGGTGTGGACCATCCACAATGCTCAGAGATGGCATCCTGGTCCTGGGTGTGGACCGTCCATACTGCTCAGAGATGGCATCCTGGTCCTGGGTGTGGACCATCCACAATGCTCAGAGATGGCATCCTGGTTCTGGGTGTGGATGGTCCACACTGCTCAGAGATGGTGACCTGGTCCTGGTCCTGGACCATCCACACTGCTCAGAGATGATGTCCTGGTCCTGGGTGTGGATTGTGCATTCTGCTCAGAGATGGTGTCCTGGTCCTAGGAGTGGACCGTCCACACTGCTCAGAGATGGGGTCCTGGTCCTGGGAGTGGACCGTCCACACTGCTCAGAGATGGGGTCCTGGTCCTGGGAGTGGACCATCCACACTGCTCAGAGATGGTGTCTGGTCCTGGGTGTGGACTGTCCACACTGCTCAGAGATGGCATCCTGGTCCTGGGTGTGGACCATCCACACTACTCAGAGATGGAGTCCTGGTCCTGGGTGTGGATTGTCCATTCTGCTCAGAGAGAGCCTCCTGGTCCTGGGTGTGGACCGTCCGTGCTGCTCAGAGACCCCTTTCTTCCCAGGGATTATGAGGCACGTGGCTGCTGCCTGGTGAGAGGTACTCCTGATTGTTATCCTGGTGGAAGGGGGCTTCTGGATTAGTGAAGCCCATCTCTGGGTGTGTCTGGATCCATTTCTAGAGAGGATTAACAAGAAGGAAAACTGCCCTGGACGTGGGCAGCCCCATCCATTGACAGAGGCCCAGAGGGGACAAAGGGGAGGTAGAGGAAGCCTCTAGCACAGCCATTCTCTTTTGGCCGCTTCTCACCTTTCTGTGAAGATGCCCTACCGTGCCACAGCCCAGAAACGAGGGAGGCAGGAGAAACCTGAGACTCTGGGCCAAAACAACTCCTTCCTCTTTCTAAACTGTTTCTCAGCTTGCTATAGAGAGGAACCTCTCACCCCGCCTGTGATGTCCCCTTCATGTCCACACGGCTTTGAAATACGGCCCCAGACTCCAGGGCGCCCCTGCAGGCCTCCCACAGCCTCTGGCTTCCAACCACCGAGTCCAGCCCAGGATATGCCACGTTCCTCTTGGTTGTGCTGTCCTTCGAAACAGCGGGGCGCCAGGGCCAGCGCGGCCTGCTGCTTTCCTGTCCTCAGACCTGGGCCAGGACTCACACATGCGTCCAGTCTTCTGGTTGTTCCTGGCGGCTGGATAAACCCAGCGCGAGTCACTTCACACAAGCAGCGATGCAAGATGGTGGTCTCCAGAGGTGGCCACTGGGACAGGATGGGTCTGTGGCAACCTCACCGCTGGTGACCCTCCGCTGGTGACCCTCCGCTGGTGACCCTCCGCTAGGGACCCTCCTGTGCAACCCCAGGAGACCCTGTGCGCCATTGCTCTTTCATTGGAACCCCCATGTCCCGGGACCCTGGGTACCAGCCCCGGGTACACACTGTACCCACAGACAGTCGCTTAGGAACAGCACGAAGGGTGTGGCAAGCAGGGGACAACAGGACAGGAAATAGCTGGTTTTATTTTTACTCTTTGTTGAGCCCTGGAAGAAGGGATGTGTTGGAGCTGTGAGGGAGGGAGTGAGGAAGGAAGGGGTGGGGAGAGGCCCGGGAGGGCTGCCTGCTGGCGGCGTGCCCCGCCCTGGGGAGGACAGGCAGTGGGGCTGAGGCCCGGCACTGGCGCTCGGGGACATCTGGTCTGTCTGTGGTGACCGCCTGCCCAGGGCCGGCAGGGACCAGCACAGAGGCAGCGCCAGGGCCTGCGCCTGCCCTACTCTGTGGCCACAGTCGGGAGTGGGGAGGGGCGGCTGGAGTGGGGCTGTGGGGAGGGAAGGAGGCTGCCCACGTGGGAGGAGCGCCGTGGGACGCTGCGGGACCACCGAAGATTCCCAGCCTGCACGGCTCAGAGCCTGGCACACATCGTGTTGACCAAATGAACCAGTGAATGAATGAGGAGCACTAGGGGCTCACACCTGTGACTTAGCTACTCAGGAGGAGATCTGCAGGATCATAGTTCAAAGCCAGCCTAGACTCTATCTCCAAAATAATCAGCAAAAAGCTGGGTGTGGATCAAGTGGTTGAGCATCAGCCTAGTAAACAAGCCAAACAAGGGGAAAGCCCTGAATTCAAAGGAGAAGGAGGCAGGGAAGGAAGAGGAGGAGGAAGAAGAGGAGGAGGCGGAGGAGGAGGAGGTGGCGGCAGAGAGCAGTTGCTAGGGTCTGAGCCTGGCCCAGGACACAGACTTGGGGGCTGGTTGGAGTGGGGAGGAGGCTGGGCAGTCGGGGGGGAGGGGGACTCACCGGCAGACGGCGCACACAAAGCAGTTGGGGTGGTAGGTCTTGCCGAGTGCCGACACCACCTCGCCCTCGATGAAGCAGTCGCAGCGGAAGCAGCGGGTGCCGTAGAGCCGCTGGTAGTCCTGGGTGCAGATGTGCTCGCCCTGCCGCACGAAGAAGCCGCCCTCCGCCAGGTCACAGCCACAGGCTGGGGAGACGGAGGCCGGGCTGGCATGGAAGTGCCCGTCTGCGCCCCTCAGCTGATGCCCGAGGGCCCTCTCCATGCCAGGCCGCCGTGCCCAGCGCTGGATGGGGTGGGGGTGTGGGAGGAGGGAACCTCAACCCCGCGATGAGCCCCGAAAAACTGAGCTGGCGGTGATGCTGGGCCCTGTGGCTTTGCCACGCCTCCCTTGTCCCTATGAAACCTTCACCCCCGACCCTGAGCCCTGCGCGTGCCAGTGCCAGGCCAGGCCAGGAGGCGGAGAGCATGCGGGACCCTGACGGGGTTATTTTGCCTCCTTCCTGCCGCATCTCCAGGAAGCTGGAGCTGAGGAGCCCTGGGAGAGACTGGGGTGAGCTGGGGCGCTCCGTCTCAGGACAGCACTGGGGACATGGCGCCCACCTCTCACGGACAGGGAGCCCCACGCAGTCTCAGGGGCTACAGCCTACAACAGTACACCCGGCTGGCCCTGGTCCCCAAGCCCTGCGGCCCACCGTCCACGCCCGCCGCGGCCCTGCTGTCACTCACCGAGAGGCGGGCAGCTGGGACGCGCGGGCCCCGTGCCCCACTGTCCACACCCACCCTAGGACTGACCCCCGTGTGTGCTCTCCCCAGCCTGGCCCGTGCCCAGCAGCGCGGTCCTGATCAGGACAACAGGCCGCGGGGCTGCAGTTTTAGGCCCGGGCTTGTGGGCCTGGACGCAGGCTGGGTACTTGGAGGAGGAGGGAGGTGACACCCCCCCTTCCCCCCCCATGGGCTGCGGAGGTCACACGAGGAGGTGCACACACACAGCTGTCCAGCCCCGACGGCTGGAGCCTGTCCCGGCGCCCAGCCCGGGCTGCCTCAGCTGCTGGTCAGGCTCTGCCCGCCCCAAGGGCACCGAGGGCACCGGCGGGCGGCAGCGAGAACCCAGACCGCAGCCTCCTAAAAATAAAAAGTCCAAACTCACAGCAACCCGAGCCCTGGTGGAGACAATGCACGGCTTCGGGTGACAGCCCGCCCCGTATCAAGTTGACTAATGGGGGGGGCCCTCACTGGTGAGAAACCACAGAGGGGAGGCAGCCGGAGGGACGCGCCGCCCTGGCCTGGGGTCCCATCCCGCTCTCGCTCTGAGGAACCTAGCACAGCCCCTGCCCTTTGACCCCAGGTCCCTCTTCTGGGCCTCTAACCCACCGGACGCCGGGGAGATGGCAGGCGCTCCCGCCGCACCGCCTGGCCCCCGCCGCCAGCGGCTCCGTCAGCTCACCCTTGACGGTGACCTCTTCTCTCATCATGACCCCAGGACTTGGGGCTCACACAGCAAAAACGTCCCCAGAGCACAGAACCCTGGCCACTGGGATCACGAGACCACGCGCCTGTGTTTTCCCAGGCAATGTCAGGCACTCGGACCTACTCTGTGCTGTTCCTGCCCATCTCTCTTCTGCAGTGTGAGGAAGGAGCCAGCTCAGGGGCCACCAGGGCCACACGCCTCCTCCACCTCGAGCTGGGCTCTCGGTCCCCCTCCCCTGCCCCAGCGGCCCCTCGACAGTATGGCCCGGCCATGCGGGGGACCCTAAGGCCCTCACACACCCTCAGATCAAAGCCCAGGCCTCTCTTCCTCTCCCTGCCTCGCTCTCTCTCCCCCCTTCCCGGCTCTGCTACCCCCCCCAACCTGCAAGGCCCTGGCTGGAGTTCTGTCCCCCACACATCGCCAACCCTCCCCCCACCAGGGCCCACCCGGCCGGCACAAATCGGTGCCGAGTCCATTTACAGCAGGGAAGCTGGGCGAAGAGCCACAGGAGCTGTGGGTGGCAGAGGTGGGGTCTGACCTGGAACTTCTGAAGTCAAAGCCGAGACTGGGGCAGTCACAGGCAGAGCACAAGCTCTCCCAGGTAAACTGAGGCACCTCAAGCACGTGTCTGGGGCGGGAACGAGGCACAAGTGGACAGTGGCACGTTGCACCCCACGCCAGTGGGCCTGGCGTCAGCCCCCGGGGATGGCCCTGACCGGCTCCGTCCATCCCGACCCCCATGTCCTCTTTGTCGGGGGGGGGGGCCTTGGCCGTGAGTCTCTAGGAAAGTCCGTGGGGGGCTCAGGGAGAGGAGAGGATTCTGCTTGCACAAGTCTCCACCAGCTCCTCCTGCGCCACTGCACCCCGAGAGGCTGTGGTGTGCAGCTGCGGCAACCATCAGAGCAGGCAGTGGTACACACCTGAGCGGGGAGAACTGCCCAGGCCACGGATCCCCTCTAAAACCCCAGACAGCCACACCCTGAGCCAGCCACCGCGGTGGTACCCCCCCCCCCCCAGCCGGAGCCCATGCCCACAGCAAGGGGACCTGAGCCAAGAAGGGCCCCGCACAGGTGTGTGCACGGTCATCAAACCCACGGAGGGCCCTGGTTCCAGGCTCCCTAGCAACCCCACCCACATGGGCTAAACACCAGCCCTGATGGCTTCCAGTCTGAACTGCTCGCCCCAGCCTCCAGCTGCAAAGCCCCTGTGCCAGGCAAGTACCGACTCTCTGCCACCTCCCTGCCCTTCTCCGTCCTGCTCTTCCCTCCAGCAGCGTCCTGACCTTGGCTTTGCTTCTGCACCCAGGGACGGCTGGGTCAGCTCAACCACTGGGGACATTCCTGCCCCCCTGGGACTGGGCACCGCGGAGATGGAGAATGAAGGCAGTTCCGTGACCCTGCTAGGTTGTTAAGTCTCCCAGCCCGGGGTGCTGGGGGAGGGGGTTCGGTCCACCTCTGGACTTCAAGTTAAGGTGACAAATGTCTGTGCTGTTAAGACACCTCCAAGCTGGTCTTCTTGTCATTCAAGCAGAAGCACCTGGACTCGTCCTAACTTGCATTTTCCTGAGCACTGGGTTGGGGTGAACCTGCGGGAGGGCCGAGGCCAAGTCACCCTGCCACAGAGACACGGGGCCACCCACGGAGGCCGAGCCGCAGGGCCACCAGGGCTCAGCCCCACCCACCTACACCTGGGTGACCTCGTGTGACCGCCAACCCACACAGAGCTTTAGAGAAAATCCTTTTAAACAAAGCCTGTGTTCCCGCTGTCTTTTCAAGCAAGCGCTTCGAAAGCAATCGAGTGGATTTTGCTTTTCATAAACGGAGCAAATGTCTTTGGGGAGAGTTGGGGGAATTAAGCCAGGCAAATCTCAAGAGGACACTGGGGCGGAGGCCGGAGGAAGGCAGGGGACAGGGACAGGAAGGCAGCTGCCTCTTCTCCCCAGGAACACCCCCCCCCTCCACACACACACTCAGAGTCCTTCTGGGCCTGTACCACGCGGGGCGGGGGTACAGCAGCCTCCACGACCTCCTCACCCAGGAACAAACTTCGGGTACTACGGGTCAGGGTGTCTTCTCCCTGTTCTTCAAACAGCTCCCTAGCCACTGTCCAGGGGGCAGGGGGCGGGGGCCCTGCCCCTAACACGGAGACACTGGCCACCACTGTTGGACCTGTAATGGGGTCTGCGGGAGGACAGGTGTAATGTAGAGGGTCACGGGGGGGGCACCAAGGTGGCTGGGATGTGTGTGTGACCCCTGCCTCCGGGTGACGTCCCTGGCAGCACCCACAAGCCGAGGGGGCCTTGGGGGGGGGAGAGGGGGTCAGCCCTGCACGAGACCAGGGTTCCTGTCCCTGAAGAAGATGCGCAGCCCCCGGAGGGCACGCTGCGGTCCCTCGGCCCTGGGCCCTGCTCATCTGGCCATGGAGCCAGGTGACTGCGGGATCTGAAGTCTGTGATGCAGACATGGAGCCTTGTCCTGCCGCCTTCCTCACGCACAAAGCTCCCAAATGCAGACCTAACCAGGGCTCCCTGGACGCCGTGCGGAGTGCTGGTGGGCAGCCGGAGGCCGGCCGTGGCGCCCGGGCCGGGTCTGTGGGGGCCGGGTCTGCGGCCGCTCCTCCAGGCCCGGGCTGCGCACGGCCACGTGTACTCACCCTTGCAGACGAAACACTTGATGTGGAAGTACTTGTTCTGCACGCGCAGCACCTCCCCCCGACACACGTTCCCACACGTGTTGCACAGGATCGCCGTGCTGGGCGGCTGTTCCGGGGGGCTGCAAGCAGCCTGGGGCTGCGACACTGTGGGGAGAAAGCAGCCGGGTTACAGGGGACGCGTTCCGGGCCGGGAGAAAGCCCACCCGCGCCCCGCCAGCGCCGGTCCACAGGGCCCACTGCGCTCTGTGGCTGCTCCCCACACAGTGGTCCTGCCGCTGGCGTGTGTGACACCAGGGTCACACTCACAACGTCACACACCAGCACCGCTGCAGCCCCAGGCCGGGGGGGGGCTCACCCAGCCACAGCTGCTCAGCCAGGAGACCATACCCGTCCCGTACCCGCCGCCACCAAGCCCTGCATCCAGCCAGGATGGGCGGGGCTTCTGTCCTCCTCTGCCAGGAGGCCAAGTGGGAAGCATAGAGGGGGGACGGGTGCCATCGGGACAGAAGGCCTGCCCAGGCCCAGGACTCAGGATAGCTCAGGTACTGAGCATGGGCTGTCCAGAGAACGGCGGGCATCGGTCTGCAGAAACAGAGGCAGGATGGGACCTCAGGAAACGGGATGGCAAACAGGGCGGTGCAGAGGCAGCCAGGGTCCCTGGGAGTGACAGTGACAGTTTCTTCCCACCCACTGCTACCCTCCCTGGGGGATGGGAGACGTGGGGTCACCTGGTCCAGAACGCTGCCCTAGCTCTACTTCCTAAAGGTCACAGCCTTTGGGGGGGTTCTTGAAAGTCCCTCTGTCAGTCCTTCTGTCTGACCTGTCCATCCACCCACCTTCCTTCTGCTGTCATTGCTCAGCCCTGTGGGCATGGAACCACAGGCTCTGCCTAGCTACCAGTCCACCACACACCATAAACAATGACGTTGCTATTTGCAAGGACAGATGGGCTCCAGGGATGAGACCCGGATGCGGCACTGGTCTGGAATGCACAGGGCCCTTGACTCGGTCCCAGCCCCCAGAACAAGACCAGAAAACACCGACCATGACAGTTCACAGATTACTGGAAGTACATTTGATCTGGGGTAGAAGATTATCAGAGTGTGTGTGTGAGTGTGTGTGTGTGAGTGAGTGTGTGTGTGTGTATGCTAGTGTCCTGAGTCTTGAACTCAGTGCCTAGGTGCTGTCCCTGAGCTCTTTCGCTGAAGGCCAGCACTGCCACAGCTCCACTATTGGCTTTTCTGGTGGTTAACTGGCAATGAGTCATAGACTTTCCTGGGTAGGCTGGCTTCGAACCGAGATCCTCAGATCTCAGCCCCCTGAGCAGCTGGGGTGACAGGTGTGAGCACCAGCGCCCGGCTGGTGGGGGAGAGCTATTTTAGCGGTTCATTGTCCAACGGCGCCTGCCCCACCTGGGGCCCCCGACAGCCCCTGCACCCCGCCTGCAGGCCAGTGGCAGGTGCTGCCCTCTGGTGCTGGGAAGTGGTACTGCACCACGTGGACCACACCTGGCAGCCCAGGGCAGGCAGTTGCTGCAGGTTTCTTGGCTCAGCAGCTCAGGCCCGATTAGCACAGGCTGGCAAACCTCAGCGCGTTGGAGATGAGTGGTGGACTGACCGACACCTCCCCCCAGACGGTGGTGACACACACAGCGGTGGCTCCCGGAGGGGACTGTCCCCTTCAGGGCAGCAGGCTGACTGCTGCCACCAGGGCTCACAGAGACGCTCCGCCCATGCAGGTCAGCGCCGGGCTGCACACAGCAGTGCCTAGGGTTTGTCTCTGTGGCCCCGGGACAGGGTAAGTCCATCACAGTCAGCTGCCCTGGGATGCCTGGGCCGGGAGCTGTGCACGGGAAGCCGAGGTCACTGCCCACGCTGAGGGGAGGGTGCGTGAAGGCTGGACGCTGGCAGGGCCCAGGGGACCCAGGGCCTGGGGACTGTGTGAGCCTCACCCATGACTGGTCTTTCTGAATCTGCTCCAAAGCTGGGACTCGGGAGCCAGCTGGCACGTTCCACTCTGGAAGGCCAGGGGTGGCCTGGCGGCCAACAGTGCAAGCACAGTGGCCGGCGGGGAGCAGGCCTCCCGACAAAGGCTCGGGCGCCTCCCAGGGTGGGCCGGCTCCTGACTCCCCCCCCTCCCCCCCCCTCCCCGGCTCAGAGGCTCTGCCAGCCAGCGGGCAGCCGCGGGCAGCGTCTGAGGGGGAGGGGGGCAGCACATAATTTAAAAATTGTTTTGTGTGCTGGTATGAAGGCCTGAACTCAGGACTCTCTCCCTTGGCTTTTCATTCAAGGCTGGCATTCTGGTACTTGGGACACACAGCTCCATTTCTGGCCTTTTCACAGAGGGGCGAGACTCCTGCACTTTTCTGCCCAAGGCTGGCTTCAGAAAACCTCAGTCCTCAGATCTCAGCCTCCCAAGTGGCTGGGATGACAGGAGTGAGCTCAGGCTCAGCTTTTCTCCGGCCCACGGTGCTTTGGCTCCATCGGAGAGGCAGGCAGGCGTTTGCTGTGCCCTCTGGATGCCCCCCGCCCCCCGAGGCCAGCACGGTGGCCCACTTCACAGGCGAGCAGCTAAGTGGTGCAGGGAAGCCGGAGTTCAAGGTACTCGGGCCCCCGCATGTTCGATCTGTGTGTGCCAGGGCTGAGCCTTGAACTCAGGCCCGCATCGCCCGTTAGCTTTTTCACTCAAAGCTAGCACTCCTGAACCCTAGCTCTACTTCCAGCTTTTTGGTCATTTGAGTCTCACGAACTTTCCTGTGCAGGCTGGCTTTGAACCATGATCCTCAGATCTCAGCCTCCTGAGGGGCGGGGATGGCAGGTGAGAGCCACCGGCGCCGGGCCCAGCCACGTTGTCTTACCAATGCCTTCAGTGGTGATGCAGACACCCTAACTCAGCAAGGCCTGCCCAGCCTGTGACCCCACGGCTGCCTCGCCCTGAAGGCTGGGCTGGGTGCACGCCAGGGACAGAGGAGACTCCGCCCCACACAGCCGGCCGTACGCCCACTACAGAGAAATGCCCCCCAAGGCAGGAAGGGAAACAGGCCCGTGGGGAAGAGCTCTTGCTGCCAGCAGAGAATGGAGAACCCTGCCCGTAATAAGAAGGGGAGGGGCGGGGGTGGGGCTGAACACGCAGGGCAAGGAGCATCTGGGGGCGCTGATGCGGCTCTGTACCACTTCTGCAGGGGTGGACACAGGCCACAACATCTGTCCACACTCAGAACCCACAGCGCCAAGCATGGAGCCTGGCATACGCCGTCCCTCTGGTTCAAAACAGCAAATCAGCCAGGCACTGGCGGCTCATGCCTGTCATCCTAGCTGCTCAGGAGGCTGAGATCTGCGGATCACGGATCAATGTCCGCCTAGCCAGGAAAGTCCGTGAGACTCCAATTAACCACTAGAAAACTGGAAGTGGTGCTGTGGCTCAAGTGGTAGAGAGCTCTCCTTGAGCTGAAATGCTCAGGGACAGCGCCGGGCCCTGAGTTCAAGCCCCACGACCGACACAAACAAACAAAAACAACACCCAGTCAGCACTGGCTCTTGTTCTGCACATACACGACACACAGCGCCAGGCACCCCATGGGGGAAAGCCGGGCCGGCGTGGGGAACACACACGTGGGACGTCTCTGAGCTTCCTGCAAACTAAAAACTGATCAATAACGCCTATTTATAAAAAACTGAAACACTGAGCCAAAGGGTAGAATATGCCAAAGGTGCCGAACCACCAATGGAATGAATGGATAAAGAAAAGACATTGTTTGGACAGTGGACTAGTACTCAACCATAAAGAAGACGAAATTAGGTTATTAATTGGAAAAATGGATGGAATTAGAGATCATGTCGAACAAAATAAGATAATCTCATAAAAGACAAATAGCACGTATGTTCCCATATCTGTGGTACAAACAGCTAAGAAATATAAGTAGGTATACACATACTTTTATACGTACACTTCTATAATATATAATATTATATAGGTTATATATATGGAGAGAGAAGGGCGGGCGAGGGTGTGTAGCTGTGACTATGGCTGGGGATTTTAGGGAGAGAGAGAACAGGAGCAGTGTTGGAATAGTCTAGGTACGCAGACGGCATAAGGAAGCTCACTGCCAGCTGCTGAACGAAGAGGTTGGAGAACAGGGAGAGAGAGCAAGAACCTGGCTAGATCATAATCTATGCATGTGTGAAATCCAAGATGGAATTACTTTGTACAGTTAATACACTTTCTTTTTCGTTGATCATGGGGCTTGAACTCTGGGCCTGGGCGCTGTCCCTCAGCTCTTCAGCTCAAGGCGAGCGCGCTCTACCACTGGAGCCACAGCGCCACTTCCTGTTTTTTTGGTGGTTAGTTGGAGACACGAGTTTCATGGACTTTCCTGCCCCAGCTGGCCTAGAGCCATGATCCTCGGATCTCAGCCTCCAGGACAGCTGCAGGTGTGAGGCACGAGGGCCTGAAATGCTTTGAAGGAGAGGGAGGGCGATGGGGGGAGAGGGGGTATGGTGTCAACGTGTGTGGAAATGGACAGTGACGCCCTTGTACGATTCAGAGGTGCTAATAAAAGCCTTTTTAAAAGTGTAAACACTGGAGAGGGAACTACAATACCTGGGGACCTTGGCACATGCGTGCAGCCCAGCTGCGCTGTAATTTCCAGATGGGCTTTCGTGTTAGGCGGCGGCCGCCCGCTGGGGTAATGACAGGAAGCAGACTGGAGAGCACTGGGAGCTCTGACCGTGAGCCCTGCAGCCATGGATGCCCCGTTCCTTCACTGGGGGGGGGGGGGCTCCCTCAGGGCGGGGCCCGCGGCCCTACCTCCAGCCCCCAGCCCCCAGCGGGCTTCCTGCCTCCTGCCAGCCCAGGCCCACTGGAAGCCTGGGTGGGGTCAGAGCTGAGGAGTTTGGATGGGGGAGACGCCGGCTCTGCCGTCGCCTCTGCAGCCGTGAGCACCCACGCTCTGCCCCGGTGGCATGTCCTCACCCCTGGCAGCCCTCTGGTGGAGCTACTGTCCCCCGGGGGTCCCGCAGTGCAGCCCCCTCATCCACCCCCGGGGGGCAGCGCAGGAGGGGGGCCTCACCCCTGCTTCCCCCTCCCCACGTCAGAGTGCACAGTCTTCCTTCTAACCTACTTAGGGGCCGGCTGCTAATTATAACCACCAGCCCGGAAGCCGTTCCCCCGAGCCCCACGCTCGCGAAGCCGCGCTGCCTGGTCCAGCCGGCAGGCCCCGCCGCCCCTCGGTCCTCCGCGGGGCCTGCTCCCCTGCCCGGCTCGGCTGGTGTGGGGCCTGCGTGGGGGGCAGACGTCCCACACCGCCGGATGACGGACGTGCCCCGCCACGCCTGCCTGGCCTCGGCTGGCTGAGATGGAGTCTATGAACTTGTAGCCCGGGTTGGCCTCAAACTGTGGCTGGAATTATAGGCATGAGCCGTCTCACCCCATCATAAGTAACTTTTAAAGGGGGAGATCTGGAGGCGGGGACAGCTACAGAGGCGCTAGGGAAGGGGCGTGAAGGGACACGGCTACCAGCTGGCAGGCCGTCCCTCCTGGCCATGCCACGCCTGGCCCTTGGACTTCCGACCTGCAGCGCTGCAGGACAACACCGTGGCCACGACAGCTCCAGCCGCCCGCCTGTGGCCCAGCCGCTGGCCACCTGCACCTCGGGCACACACACCGAGGCCGGCGGTGCACTGCTCATGTTGGACCCTGGGCGGGGACCCGTCCTGACCCGCGCTGGGTGGGGTGTTTGTAGGGGGGGAGGGCACCCCGGCAGCCCTCCCCGGGCCAGCAGCGGGTCTGTGACTCCCGTCCAGTGCTCATCCCCTGACATCACTGCCCTGCGCTTCCTCCCGGTCTCCAACGACAGCAGATGCCCGTAAACATCCCTCAAATCTAATGGAAAACAGGAAGCGCCTCCGAGCCCGCACAGAATCATCTGTCCACCGCGTCTGGTTCTGGCTCGTCCAGACCAGCACCGCACTTGGCAGCTCCCTGCGACCAGGGTCATGGGGCCGGGAATCCCAGCTCCTTCCGGGTGGGGCCTGGGGACAGCGGTCTCTCCTCCACTGGACACACTTCCTGCCTGGTGGCGTCCGGCTGGCACCGAGGCTCGAGGCACCATTCCCCAGGCGACGCGCCTGCGCAGAGGCCCGAGCAGCGGCCACAACCTGGGCTTAAACACAGACGTGCGTGTGCCAGTAGCTGGGGCCAGGACGCCCCGCCTGCTTCAACGGGCCTCGGGCACGAAGCCCACGGGAGGGCATTTGAGAACACACCGGCCATAGCACCCCCCCCCCCCCCCCGTGGCTGCATCCCGGGGCGTCTCATTCCACTAGAACTTCTCCCCCGAAGGGAGAGACGGGTAAGCTCTCTGTGCATACACTCTCCTCTGCCGAGACACGAGGTAGAGGTGCCCGCTCCACAGGCCTGGTCTGCAGGTCACGGGCAGCATGGTGGCCCCAGGGGATGCTGGCTTGGGGTAAAGGACACCTCTGATTTCTAGTTCCCTCCTCGAGTGGGTATTGGGGGGGGCTCACCAGCCACACCCACAGTCCTGCCCCAACCAATAGGACATGCTGCCATGGGGAACCAAGGCTCAGAGAGGCTCAGTAACCTGACAAGAACACACAGCCAAGGGGTGGGGACCCGGCCCTGGGCCCTCCATGAAGGCCCTGGCTCGGCCCCCCTCCTCTCTCTCACCCTTGACCTCCCTGCCCTTCTCATGTTCTCCTGCCACTGCAGGCCAAGCAAGGCTGGCATTGGAAAGCACTTCCTGGGCATCCAGTTAGAACTGGGCATCAGAAGTGCTGGCCAGCAGTCGGGAAAGCTGATCTGCCGTGTGTGATGACAGGAGGCTCGTCTGCCACCTTGGCAAGCCGGATGCGCAGCAGGCCCTGCCTGTGACACCTCCAGCCCATGACACCCCACTTCCAGGTGCCTGGCGCCCACACCACCACACACTGGCCACGGGCAGGCAGGGTGCGCTGACATCCGGTCAGTCATGACCAGCACTCACGCAGCGCAGACAGGCTGGGGGAGGGAGGGGGAAGCAGGATGCCGGCCCGGCCGGAACCATCAACAGCCTCCAGAAACACTGGGGCCCTGGGCTTCCATAACAAAAATAGCTGCTGTGTGACTTGGAAGGGATTGCCACTCCCTGGGGAAACCTGAGGAGGACCGGACACTTGAAGCTCGAAAACCCCTCTGTCCCCAGCCTCGCGGGTCCCTGGCCTTTCTACCCGCGACCCCACAGGTGATCAGCGTGTGATAAAACAGGACACGATGTGGACGGGGCACAGTAACGAGTCTGCTCTCGAGGCTGAGCCTTCGCGGGGCGTCTGGGACGGGCTGTCTTCAGACGCGGGCCAGGCACGCCGCTGGCTGAGGTAGAACCCACAATACCTACCATTCACCTGGTAAAGAAAAAATCTACCATCCACTGTCTGTCAGTACCATCATGATTGTCTGCTCATCAACGCACTCGATTTTCATCACCCCAACAAGAAGCCTGGCCCCCTTTCCTTTACCCTCCCCAGGTCCCCACCCTCGGCCTCGGCTCTGGATTGCCTGTCCTGGGCACATCGTCACACAATGGAATCACCAGCTCGTGGCCTCCGACGTCACGTCCGCTTCTGCCCCTTAGCGTCCTGTTCTCGGGGTTTACTGGCAATGTGGCAAGTTCTCAGAATTCCACTCCCTTGTGCGTCGTAGGCCTGGCTTATGTGTGTTCATTACCAGAGGGTGGGCTTGGGGACTATCATGATCGAGACTGCTGCTCACATTTGTGGCACGTTTCTGTGTGGACACGTTTTCCATTCTTCGGGGACTATCCTCGGAGCGGAATTGCTGGGTCACGTGGTCGCTGTTTGACGTTCTGAGGCGGCCTCAGGCTGTCCCCCCCCCCCCCGCCAGTTCTCAATTCTCCACACCCTCACCCTCGGCTCTGGGCACACAGGACCTCGCTCTCTGGCCACCCACATGGGAGCGCAGCACTGTCTCACTGTGATTTGCATCTCTCTGAGGGCCTGTGACGCCGGCCATCTTCCCGTGTGCTCACCGAAGTGTCCCCCTGGGCCATTTGTCCACTCAGATTCTCAGCCACACGGTGAGTTGGCTGCATTTTCATGAATGAGTCCTAAGAACTGATTACGTTCTACGCATGGCTTCTCTCAGACCTCAGGCCTGGAAAGGCTCTGCCCCGGTCTGAGCTGCATTTCACTTTCTTCTGCGACTTTGGATGCACCAATGGCTTTCGTTCGGCTGAAATCCTGTTCATGTAGTTTTTTTTTCATGGCTTGTGTCCTTAGTGTCATTTCTAAGAAGCCGTGGTCCAGCTGGGAAGGTGGCTTCCTGGAAGAGCGCTTGCCTGCATGCATGAAACCCTGGGTTCGATTCCTCAGCACCACATACACAGAAAAAGCTGGAAAGTGGTGCTGTGGCTCAAATGGTAGAGTGCTAGCCTTGAGCAAAAAGCTCAGGGACAGTGCCCAGGCCCTGAGTTCAAACTCCAGGACTGGCAAAAAAAAAAAAAAAGTGGTGGTCTAGCCCGAGACAGTGAATATATTTGCCCTGGTTTTCTCCTCTGAGATTCACGCTGTGCCTCGCTGTGCAGCGACCTCGCTGCTCCCTGCCTCCGTGGTTTCCGTGAGACGCGGTTTTCTGACAGTCAGGAGCAGCAGGCTGCGGCAGGCCTCTGCGGCCCTGCTCTGTTGTTCCTGTTCCCTCTCACCGGCGCCACGCATCACCAGGGCTCACAGGCGGGGTGGGACAAGAGGGAGGAGGTCCCTACACATCCCGCCTGGAAATTCCACTGGGGAATGGACACTGTCCCAGGTCCCAACTCTGGATCGGGCCGCCTGCCCCGTGCTCCCCGAGGCTGGCCTGCGTGTGGGAAACATCAGGCATGGTATGCTCACACAAACGTGGCATGGAGAACCCCCAATCTCCCACTCCCCAATCTCCCTCTTCTACAGCACTTGGGGGAAAGAGGGGCAATCAAGGGGAGGGGACATCACCGGGGGAGTGGGGGAGAGCAGGACCCTGGGCTCAGAGCTCTACACAACTGCAGGCCTACAGAGCTGGGGTCCAGGCTCCATCCGCCCTCCTCTCCCACCTCCCCTGACTTCCGTCCCCTGTCACCGTCACCACACAGGCCGGAGCGCAGCACTGGAGCCCCACAGAGCCTCCTTGCTTTCACCCCAGTACCTGAGGAGGCCTGCTCCCACACAAGGCACCTGAGGCCGGCCAAGGCCAGCCAAGGCTGGCCGAGGTCGGCTCCGGCGCCGCGTCCCTGGGGCCGTGTGTGCACTGCAGGACGTCCTAGAGCAGCCCTGACCTCTGTCGTGCTCTGGCTGACAGTGGTCCCCTCCCTAGCTGTGACCACCACCTCTGTTCCCTGGAGACCCACTGCCTGACAGAATAAAGGGGCTGGGAAGGTGGCTCAGTGGCAGAGCACTTGCCTCGCATGCACGAAGCCCTGGGTTCGAGTCCTCAGCACCACATACACAGAAAAGCTGGAAAGTGATGCTAAAGCAAAAGACTCAGGGACAGTGCCCAGAGTTCAAGCCCCAGGACTTGCAAAAAAACAAAAACAAAATAAAGGAAGGGAAGAGAGAGAAGAAAGGTCAGGCATGTGGAGGGCACCATAACTGGACCTGGCTGTGACACCGTCCAGTTGCTGTAGGCCCGCGGCCCCCCACCCCCACCCCGTCCGTCCCAGCCTGTTCATCTATAAGGTGGAGGTCCTTCCCCTGTGCAGTCTGTAGGAGAGAGTCATTCAGCCCTGCAGACAGGTGCCCTGCAGACAGGTGCCCTCCGTGCTGGCCCTCACTCCCATCAGAGCTAGACTGGACCCCTCTCAGGTCAGACCCTCATTGCTTCTCTGAGGGGCTTTGAATGTTACATTGACAGCGAGCTCTCTGCCGGGTGCTGGTGGCTGATCCCTATAATCCTAGCTACTCCGGAGGCTGAGTCCCGAGGATCACAGTTCGAAGTTAGCCCAGGGAAGGAAAGGCTATGAGACTCTTAACTCTAATTAATCATCAGAAAATGGGAAATACAGTGGTGGTTCAAAATGGTAGAGGACTAGCCTTGCGCAAAAGAACTCAGGGATAGTGCCCTGACCCTGAGTTCAAGCCCTACCACCACCACCAGCAGTAACAACAAAAAAGAGCTCTCCTGCCTGGCCAGGGCTGGTCAGGCCTTTACCTGTCCCTCCTCCACGCACGCCCATGGCGGAGCCTCCTCCCGAGTGACCGGCGGCTGGCTCTCCCTCCGAAGCTGGACCCTGCAGTGCCGAGCCCTTGGGCAGCAGCTGGGTGAGTGAAGGCTGGCATCTCTACCGAGGAGAAGCCAAAGGGTCACATGGAAATACCACCCGGGCGCCAAGGGCAGGGCCAGGCCCTTCCCAGAACACTGAAATAAACTCCCACCCTGCAGCCAGTCCAGAGAAGCACCTGTTTCCTAGACATCCGGGAAAGAGACTGAAAACATGCCAGGGTGTGGGGGGGGGGGGGGTGGACAGCACGCACAAGCACACAGTTCCCATAGCCCTGTGCCAGGGAAGTCCAACCAGAGTCACCGGCGGAGAACCCCAACAGACATCTTTCTCCCCAGTTCTAGGGCTGGAAGTCTAGAATGGCTCGGGACTGTGGTCACCAAGGCCGGGCGTGGGGGTGTTTCCCCTCCTCCGGGAGCTCCTGGCAGCTCCCAGCCTCCTGTCCTGTCTGTCCCCACGGTTGTCTTCCATGTATGGTGCTGTCTGTAACTCTCACAAGGACACCAGTGTCCGGGTGTAGGACCTGTGCTACCCACCATGACCTGGTCTCCAGCCTTCCACTAAGTACCTGGGCAAAGACCCACAGCAGGCCATGTTCTGAGTTCCAGGTGGATGTGAATTTGGTGAGGGTGCCATTTAATCTCCGAGAGAGCTCCAAGGTGCCAGTGGGGAAACTGAGGCTTGGGAAGTTCAGGCAACCTGCAGGAGGACCCTAGGATTGAAAGCAGCACTGAAATCTGCCCCAGGCCCGGCTGGTGTGGAGCCCCCAAGGTCCAGTGTGGGAGCATTAAGGGGGCCTTGGAGACCCAAGAGGCAGCTGCAGAGCCTGAGGTCGGCGTCCTGGCCAACAACGGGGTGGTGTTGGGAGGTTTAGGTGCCCCCAGAGCCACAAGGCGGCCCTGGGCTGGCCGGAGGCTTCTGTAACAGTGTCAGACCAAATCGCTGTGCTCCATGGGTGCCGGCAGCCGGAGGCTTCTCTGCCCGCAGGCCGGGTCTGTCTACCAGTCACGCCACGGCAACCCCTGCACCTCCAGAGACGCAAGGGCCCCCCAAACCTACAAATCTACAGCCCGTGTGTCCAAGATGAAGACCTAGCCCCTCTCGGCCCAAGTCCACAAATCCACGACTCATGTGTCCAAGAAGGCCCTTTTCCAGCATTGATTTCCCTCTCCACTGATTCTGCCGCCACCTTGGAAGGGTGCTGTGGCTCGGACCAATGTGGTCAGGAACAGAGGTCAAGGGGGCCATCGGCACGTCACCTGGTCCCCTCCGGGAACTTTGCTCGGTCCCCTGTGGAGCTGGGGATGGGAGATCACACACCCTCTCCCCTGGGAGTGGACTAGACCTGTCAATCTGCAGAGTTTCACCAACAGATTCCTCAGGAGAAACCACCTGCTGCCTGATTGGATGGGGCAGGCCCCACCCTCAGGCCCAGGCCACGCCCTAATTGGCTTAAGTTAATATAAAACCTGCATATCCCATAGTGGGGCTCTGCTTGTGGGAGGATGAGGCATCTTGGCTGGGGATTCTGGGATAGACCATGGCATTTGGGACTCATTCTGGTAATACAGAACAATGTCCCCATCTCGACACCCTGTTCACAAGTTCCCTCACTCCCCATCCCTGCGTTCCCAGGAAGCAGGGAGGAGGCAGTCATCTATTACCGTATCCACAATCATTTTCCTAATATAATATGCAAATACGTAACAGGTTTTTCTTCTTTCCAAAGCAATGCTTACCCTCATGGCTCTGAGGAGCTCTACTATTTTCTATTCAGTTCAGCTTCTTATGTAACAAACGCTGCCTTGTCCCACTAAACTGATTTTGTGCCCTGGAGTAGGTCACCTGATGGGTGCAGAAGGGCCTCTCCCACTCCATGCAGTCCTGATGGTGGGGACATGCAGACCACCAGGCCGGCCAGAAGACAGGTAAGGCAGCCCCCCCACGGCCCCCTCCCCCTGCCGGGCCCTGCCCTGCGTCACCCTGACTCCGCCCCCTCCACACACAACTCATCCCTTTACTTCTCTGCTCTGCTGTGACACAGCCAGGGGCTTCTGCCAGAAGCAGGCGCCAGGCTGCCGGGCCACTGCAGCCACCAGCGTTGTGAACCTCCTGCTGTCTTAATACCCCAGCCTCCGCTTCTTTACTCGGCGAATGAGACCTGTGGACTAGCCTGTGGACACTCCATCGGTGATGTTTCCAGTGAGTGTGTCAGAAGTGTTGGGGGGAAGGGGTACACTCTGCGGCAACATATTAAAATGTCCATAACTGGCAAACCAACTCTCCAACTTTTCTGCACTTATTTTTCCAAAAAATGAAATGCGTATGTGTATTTTTAATGGAGGTAAACTGACCCAGAAGGAAACAATTCCGCCATAAACAGGACAGAGTCTGGCTTATTTTCTTTCCCTGCAAAGACCCTGGGAAACAGGTGGCAGCAAGAGACAGGCCTGAGGCCCCAAATGAGCTTTACAACACACAGTCCATCTTTTCTCCATTTACAGCCTCATTTGTAGCCACTCATTTGTTGGCAACTCTGGTTTGTGCTCCACCCTCCCTGTCTGCCACCTTTGGCATCTGTGGCAGACATGGTGAGCTGATCGCCTATCTGTGCCTCTGTGCCAGTCAGTCCTCCTCCCTAGCCCGTGAGTCCTTAGAGGTGTCTCTGGGCCACACAGGCCAGCAGCTTGGCTCAGCACAAGGGTGCACTGTGGACCTGGTCAGTCTTGGGTGTGCTCATCAGCAGCTGGATCATACAACCAGGTGTAACACAAGCAGTGATAAAGAGCCCAGAGCCCAGCCCCCAGCTCAAAGGCTGGCATCTCAGACACACGGTTCCTCCCCTGGCCTCGGTTTCCTCATCTGCACATCTGGACAGTGGGAGAGCCCCGAAGGGACAGAGGGGGTGGGCTTTAGCCAGCTGTGTCTGCACCTCCCTCTGGCAGCCTCGGGCCTGAATGAAGAAGGCCTGCCCGTTCATACCACAGAGCAGTGCGCAGCCTAGAAAGGGAAGGGCTTTCCAATACATGCCACCAGTCACAAAAGGACAAGCACGGTGTGAATCCACTCTCATGAGGTCTCAAGAGTAAAAGTCAGCCAGGTGCCGGTGGCTCACGCCTGTCATCCTAGCTACTCGGGAGGCTGAGAGCGGAGGATCGAGGTTCAAAGCCAGCCTGGGCAGGAAAGTCCGTGAGACTCATCTCCAATAAACCACTAGAAAACCAGAAGTGGTGCTGTGGCTCAAGTGGGAGAAGAGCTGAACTGAAGAGCTGAGGGACAGTGCCCAGGCCCTGAGTTCAAGCCCCACGACCCAAAAAAAAAAAAAAAAAAAGAGTTAAAAAGTCACAGCGGAGAAGGGGGGACAGCTCTGGGGAAGGGGAACGGGTTAGTTTTTTTTTTTTTTTTGGGTCCAGCAGTGGGGCCTGAACTCTGGGCCTGGGTGCTGTCCTTCAGCTCTTCAGCTCAAGGCTAGTGCTCTACCACTTGAGCCACAGCGCCACTTCCGGCTTTTTTCTTTTTGCTTATGTGGTGCTGAGGAATCGAACCCAGGGCCTCATGAGTGCAAGGCAAGCGCTCTACCACTGAGCCACCTTCCCAGCCCAAGGGTTAGAGTTTAATGGGAATGGAATTCCGCTTTTGCAAAAGAATACTCTTAGAGGGGGGGTGATACAGGCCAGGCAGCGCTGTGGCTGGGGGTGGGGGGGAGGGAGGGTGATACAGGCCAGGCAGCGCTGTGGCTGGGGGTGGGGGGGAGGGGGGGTGATACAGGCCAGGCAGCGCTGTGGCTGTGAGGAAAGCCACTGACCCTCCCTCATAAGACCATCCTTCCCGTCCTCAGAGCCCCACTGTGGTGGAGGGCAGGAAGGACCCCCAAGAGGCACGCTGGGAGCTGGATTAACAGTTCTGCCAGATATGCGGGCAGAGCCTTTACAAACTTCTGGTTATCCATGCAACGCTGCTGCCTGGCCCATTCCACGCGCACCCAACCTGCCTCCAGTCGGGCCCCAGCCCTGACGTGTGGCTACGTGTGTGCCCCAGTTCCTCCGCAGCAGCCCGCAGCCAGCGGCCTGGTCGGGGCTGACCTCTGCTTCCTCTCTGCCCACCGGAAGCCTGCGGGCACAGGGACATGGCCTGGGTCAGACACATGAGTGCAATTTGGGTCAGGAAATCGATGTCGGGATGATCTGACTCCCAAAGCCGGGAGGGAGGGAGGCAAAGCCTATTGCTCACGGGTTCCACTCGGCACAGACAGGGTGGCCTGGCTCTAAGCGGGGTGCTGGGCTGCCCGTCGGCCCCTGTAGGTTCCATCTTGGCTGGGGGCCAAGTCCTCCAGACTACCTGAGCGGTGGAGGATGGGAATGGGGCCCGGGCCGGGCTGCTCACGCTGCCAGCGAAGGGCCGGGCCAGGCCCCGTCCCCAGCCCAGGGTCTGGGAGGGCCCCCCTGCTGGGCAGAGGGGGATAAGCTGCTGTCACTGTCCCCAGGCGGGCCAGGTGCCAGCCATGGACCCAACTCCCTCCAGCGCTGGTGTCGGCCTCCGGCCCTCCATGTGGGAGGCAGCAGCCCCCAGAGCCCGGCAGTTCTCAGCACCCAGAAGCTTCTATTCCTGGCATCGCTGACCCTCTTTCCCAGAACTGGGGCAGTGAGGGCCAGGCGGCTGCCAGGGTCTCTGTGCTGGCCAGGCCCCTTCCTGCGGCCCCAGTGCCCGCCGCTGGGCCTGCTCCCAGCCGGGCTCTATCACTGTGCCTTCCTCCCCCCCCCTCCCCCGGGCACAGCCAGGGCCGAGGGTGCTCAAGGCAGGCTTGTTTACAGCGACCCGATCAGTGCCCTGCCTTCGCAGTCCCCCGCTGTCCCTGATTCAACAAGACACTCTGACGCCCGGAAGCCGCACTCCTCCAGGAAGCCTGCCGGGCCTCTCAAGCCGGCTCCTCAGGCGCCTGCTCGCCATCCCCACTGTCCCCCGAGAAGTGTCTTCTCGACGCACATGGCCACGCCTGTCTGCCCTCTTGTTGGGGAGCCCCTGGGGCCTGCCTCAGAGCACCTCTGAGAGGAGGACTCGGGGCTGGGGAGTCCCCACACCCCTGCCGTTGCCTTTTGGGGCTCCCAGGACAACACCAAGGAGGTGCCCGCTGCGGAGAGCAGACCGAGGCCCAGCTGAGCCGCTGGCTCTTACGGGAAACCACAGCAGCGGGGAAGAGAGGAGGAAGCCCCCAAAGCCTCTGATGTGGGGACAAAAGTGACCTCCAAAGACCTCAGTTTCTACTAAGAAGTTCTGAGCTGCCAGACTTGGGGAGGGAAGGAAGGCCTCCCCAGCCCACCCTCATCTCTCCTCATGACCACCACCTCTCCCCAATGATGACCTCTGCCCCATGACCCCCTCTTCTCCTCCGTAACCCCTACCTCTCACTCATGAGCCCCTCCTCTCCCTGGTGATCGGGTCCTGGAGCAGAGGCCCTGGCTGATTGGCAGCTGGGAAGGAGGGTCTGGGGGAGACACCTGCCCTGAGGCTGACCCTCACTGACACGGACTGTGTGTGCACGCATGGGCGTGTGTACGTGTGTGTGTGTGTAAGGCTCCCTCCCCACTCACCAGCTGGGTGATTCAGGGCTCTGCCTCAGCGTCCCTGTCTGTACAATGGACGTGGGGCTAGAGAAGGCAGAGCTGCAGGTGCTTGCAGCAGAACCCAGCACCGTGGCTGCCCCTGTGGGAGCGCAGCAGGGTGGGTCTGGCGAGGGAAGCACCCCTGGGGGACACGCCCTGCCCACAGGGACCCCAACTGGGAAAAACCCGTGAAGAGACACAGGCTCTCAGGGCACAGCAGGGTGGGTGCTCCGGAAGCCGGGCAATGGGTTTAACTAACCGTAGGCCCATCTCTGCAAACCACGAGGCCCAGAGCAAGCCACACCCTGCCGTATCTGCCAACAGGGGTGGTGTGCAGGGTTGTGGGCTGGAGTGGAGGCTAGCTGCTGTCCCACGCCCAGCCTCTCGGAGCTCTGTACCCGGCGGGCATGGGTCCTCACAAGCTATGCTGAAGGCTCCCTGCGGGCTCCGTTCTGGTCCCGGTGGCCGGGGGATCCTGAGGCTGCCAGCACACACCCACAGGGTAAATTTAGCACTTGGCTGGGGCCCTGCCGTGGGGAAACATCTTGGCCAGAATGCTGCATCACAGCAGCTCCGAGCTTCTCATCGACAACAGTGGAGTTTGCTACGCAGCAGAGCTGTCTCTTATCTATAACCCTGGACTGAGCCACCGTGATCTCACACGCAGCCTGGCCCCTCAGCCCAGCTCTGCGTGAGAATACAAGACCCAGACCAGGCCGGGCCAGGCACCAGGGAGTCCTGCCGCCGCGCTCTGGGGGACTGTCCTCGACAGGCACGACTGAGCAAAGCCCTGTCACTGACACCCGTCGATGGACTGGCTCCAGAAAATAAAACAGGTATATAGGACACGCCAGGATGCTGCTCCACCTCAGGGTGTTTCCTTCTGCTGTGTGTGCTGTGCATGCTCTTCAGAGATCTGACTGTGTATAAAACTTACGTTTCATCTATCCCCAGCACCGACACGCACATTTTAAAATCCTTCATTGCTGGGCGCCGGTGGCTCACCCCTGTCCTCCTAACTAGTCAGAAGATCTGAGGATCGCGGTTCAAAACCAGCCCAGGCAGGAAAGTCTGTGAGACTCTTATCCAATAAACCACTAGAAAAGTGGTGCTGTGGCTCAAGCAAGCAGTAGAGTGCTCACCTTGAGCTGAAGAGCTGAGGGATAGTGCCCAAGCTCACAGTTCAAGTCCCACAACTGACAAAAATAAAATAAAATCATTCACAGTCACGTTAACGACTGCATAATACTCCATCCTCTATGATAAGTTCTCCAAGTGTGGCCCCGGGGTCCCCTGCTGGCCCACAAAGCCTGATAGGTGTTTGGCAGGGCCACAGCTATTTTCATAGGACTCAAATACTATTTTCCTGACAGGCGCCAAGGGCTCATGCCTGGAATCCCAGCTACGCAGGGGGCTGAGATCTGAGGATCGTGGTTCAAAGCTAAACTGGGCAGGAAGGCCATGCCACTCTAACCACCAATTAACCAGCATGAAGTTGGTGTGGAGCAGTAGCTCAAGTGGGAGAACACCAGATGTGAACAAAAACGTTCAAGGCCAGCACCAGGCCCCGAGTTCAACCCCAGTTACAGCGTTGAAGGCCAGCACCCAGGCCCCGAGTTCAACCCCAGTTACAGCGTTGAAGGCCAGCACCCAGGCCCCGAGTTCAACCTCAGTTACAGCGTTGAAGGACAGCACCCAGGCCCCGAGTTCAACCTCAGTTACAGGCACACACACGCATGTGCACAGAAAAGACACTATTTCCCTCTGTCACAGCTAGTTTGTGCTCCCAATGCTCAGGGGGTGGAGGTGGTCTCTCCAGAGGCACAATGATTAGGAGGGCCTCACATCGCTGGGGGCATGACCTCGAGAGGGTCGTGAGACACCAGCCCCCCCCCCCTCACCTCCTAGCCATGGCGTGAGTAGCTCTGCTCAAAGACCAGAACCCCTCAAACCACGAAGTAACTGTTTTCTCCTTTTCGGTATGTGATCCCGGGCACTCCTTGACGGCAGAAGACACAGCAGATCCGTCCTGAGGCGTTCCACGAGCCATGGGCTGTGGCTGGGTGTGGATGGTGGAGGAGCTGGTGTGGGAGGACAGGATGAAGGACCGGCCAGCAATGGCCTACAAGGTTATAACCAGCTGTCCAGAGACTGATGGGCGTGTAGACTGGACAGTGCACTGAGGTGCCAGGTGGGAAATGGGGGCGGCTCTGGGAATGCTGCAGCCTTGTTCAGCATGGCACCGGACGGGGGCGTCTTCTCCATGCCCCGACCCCTTGGGCCGGTCATCCAGCGAGGGCATCTCAAGGCAGCACCGCCCTCGGGCAGCGGCACGGGTCCCGCCAGCTACTGTCAGCCAAAGCTGACAAATGGTTAGCACTCTGCAGGGAAGCAGCAGAGGTAGAGGCTGGGCGGGGACACGGCGTCTAGCTCTGAGCCCGGAGGAGCATGCTCAGGGGCATCCGGAGCTTCGGAGGAGCAGGAATCGCAAACTTGTTCAGACTTTCCAGGGCAGAACTCTTTTGGGAAAGAGCCTCGGGGAGTACCGAGTACTCAAAACAACCCAGGAACCCACTTTCCCCAGCAAGGCGCCCAGAGGCAGGGCCGGGCCAGGCCGCTGTGTGTGGTTCAAGCTGCAGAGGCACAGCTCACGCCGGCAGAGCTTGGAGTCGCCCACCCCGGGCTGGTTTTATAGGCCGCAGAATGCACAAGCAGAGGTCACGGAGGCGTGCTCTGAGATTTCAAAGGAAGTCTGGAGGCCAGCACCCTCCTCTCCCTCTCCCATTCTCTGCGTATGAGGCGAGCAGTTTGACTCTGACACATCCCACATCCCCAGCCAGACCTCCAAAAGCAAAGCAATCTGCTGGATCACAGTCTAGAGCCTGCAGGACTCTGGGCGCAAGCAAACCTCTCGGCAAGCCCACTACCTCGGGTATTTCGCCCTGGTGATGGGTGAGGGCTGACGCCACTCTCTCCTTCTCTGTACTGTGTGGGGAGTTTTGCAGCCACCATAGGACAAGAGACATCAGGACACACCAGTGTCCAGCCGCCTCCAAGCCAGATGTCAACCAACAGATGAGATTTACAAAACTGCCAAGCTGTGCCGCTAGGCTCCACAGGCAGGCTCTAACACAGGAGAGAGGGAATCCACCAGCGAGGATCTCTGTGATGCTGAAGGTATTTGTGACCACCTCTCAGCTTCCCCAGACCAGGCACAACCCCTCCCCGGGGGCAAGGGTCCTGCTGGACACACCTTCTGTCAGGGGGACAGGCCATGGACACAACCCAGACCACACGTGATGTAAGACAAGGCTTTGGGTGGAAGCCAGCCCTGGGCTGCACAGCGTCCAGAACCCAACACACCTGCAGCCGAAGAGCCTGGGATCACAAGGTGGAGGATGCAAAGGTGGGCGTATTAGGAGAGCTGGACAGCCTCATGGCCACCATTAAGCTCTGGAAAAACCAGAGGGGAGAGGAGGAAAGGGCAAGAGAGGGGCTGAGGGAAGAGGGGAGGGAAAGGGAGGAGGAGGAGGACAGTGGGGAGGGGGAAGGCCATCGTGGAGAGTAGTAAGCACTTCTCTGGGCACATGGAAGGTGCTGGAAAAGTCATGTGGAGGCTGTGGTGGCTGGAAACGGAATGCTGGGCTGTTCTAGAATCCACTGGGTGTGCCGCTTCCCAGTGAAGCCAGGCGCTTCCCATGTCAGCAGAGTGCGGCTTGGGCATCCTCGGCACAGGGCCATGGCTTACGGCAAGCAGGCGTCCACCCTGAACGGGGGAATGGTCCGTGTTCCCAGAACCGGTCCCTCACCAGTAAGCATTGGGTCCAGGGCCACCCTCCCCTCTGGAGTGACAGCTAGGACACAGGCCCTCCGGCCACAGTCAGACTGAGTCCCGGTTACCATGACGACACACACTCATCTCCCCCTCACACCTCCTGGGGTCCCTTCCAAAGGGAACCCCTGAACCACATCCTACCTAGGGAACCCAAACCAAGTGCAGTGTGGACCAAGGGCCGGGATGTCAGGAAGATAACTGAACTGGGCCACCAATGCGTCCTCTGATTTCCTTGTTAATGCCCCTGCAGCAGTGGGGGGGGGGGGGGAGGAGGGGAAGGGCTGGGGCTGGTGGGAGGAATATCATCTCCCATGTCAGGTTCTAGGGACCATGGAAAAGCAGGAAGTGAAAGAGAGGTTGTGTCTCCTGGACCCAAAGTGTCAGCGACAGGGGAGAAGGTGGAAGGTTAGCTGAGGTGTGGGAGACACCCCCCTGTTGGGGTGACCCACGCGGCTCTCCCAGGGGAGCTGTCTGAGGACAGACAGCAGCAGGGACCGCAGCCAGCAGCTCACGCTGCGAGGACCAAGCGCGGGGGCCTCCAGCGCAGGGTCGCGCTGCCAGCCCCCGCCCCGGCTCCCGCACAGGCCAACAATCTGATGCCCAGAGAGCTGCGTGTGCCCGGCTGCCACCTGAGGAAGCTCCCCCCGGGAGTCCCAAGCCTCGGGGGACGAGGGCACTGCCACCCCGCCACCCACGTCCTGAAGCTGGAGCTCTCGCGAGACAAGGACCGCCAGCAGGGCCGCCGGGGGCCCCGGGCCGGGAGGAGGGGGCTGCTCACCAGCTTAGGTGGTAAAGCTGATGCCAAGTCTAGCTGGCATCAGCCCGGCTCCCAGACGGCAGGGGAGGGCCCAGGAGCCAGCAGGGCCCGGAGCACCAGGCTGGGCCTGCCCCTGAGGACTGGCACACCGAGACTCAGGGATGGAAGATGGGCTGGACAGAGATCCAGGGAGGGACAGAGAGTCCTAGAGACACTGGGAAGCTGGACTGTGATCCAGAGTGGCCATCACAGGCACCCTGACCTGCCCTCCAGTCTACCAGGGGTGCGGAGGGCGGAAGCTCCCCGGGGGAGGGCGCCCGAGAAAGCTGGCATGGAAGAGCGCTGTGACAGAGAGGCTCATCTTGGCTTGACTCTGCAGTGATGCCCGCTGACTTGGGGTATACCCTTGGCCTGTGATGACCTGGGCCGAGTCCCACGGCAGGCACAGTAGGGAACAAGATCTGCTCTGGCTCTGCCGTCCTGCCTGTGTGACACCGGTGCCAGGCCTGGAAGATGGTCAGGTGACCCCCACCAGGAAGCGCCAACAGGGCTGAGCCTGTCATACCTCAGGGGAGCCTGCTGACTCGGGCCCACTGGGGTTCGAATCACAGCTGCGCCACTTAGAACTCATGGTACCAGTCACCTGCTGGGCGTGCCCGGGCACGTCACTGCAGGAGGCCCACAGTGCCCACAGCCTGAGAGCCATCACGAGAACCCCAGGAGAAAATGATCCGAGGCCTGGCCTGGAGCCAGAGGACGCACGGCGTGAGTCACGCCGCCGTGACATTTAAGCCTGCCCTACCCGACACCCTAGATCACCTGAGCTCCTGGGCCTCTGCAGTGGAAACATTCTTGGAGTAAACCAAGACGCTCGGGCACTGGGGCTGCTCTGTGGAGCACTAGCAGAAGCCTCCACGCGTCCCCCAGGACCCCGGGCGGCCAGTGTCAAGGCTGGAGCCTGCTGGGCCCTCGAGGGCTCGAAGACCTGGGACCACCCACCAAAACCCACGAGCTGCTGCCCGCATCGCCATGTCTTCCCGCTGTGGTTGTTTTAGCTACCAGCGCTGCCCACGGAACACTGGGCACCCGCGGGCCTCCCGGGGCCCTGGGGAAGATGGCAATGGAGAGACACACAGAAGGGTGGACCAGCAGGAGGCAGAGCCAGACTGCCAGCCCAGGAGACCCGGCCTCAGGGAAGGCCTTCGCAAGTCCCAAGGAGAAGGGCCCTGAGCTGTCTCTTCAGAGAGGGCCCGGACCCCAGAACAGGATGGGCGCTGGCCTGCAGCCCTGAATCCCAGCGGCCAGCAACTGTGGCCCTGCCCGGCTCTGCGGACAGGTGATGCCCACTTAAAGGGCCAGTGACAGGACAAGTACCTTCCCAGAGCCGGCCCTCCTTCCACGTCCTTCCCTGCCCGCCTCGGCCCCAGTCTCTCACCGGCTCTCAGAGCCATCCTGTGCCCGTGAGATCTCTGGGAGCGAGGCTGCTGGATGGGTGATGTCCACACGTATCTGAGGACAGTCAGACTACTTCCCAAGAGTCCGTCAAACTCAACACTCGACTCTAGAAAATACCAAACTGCCTCGCTGACACAAACTGTAAATAACGGAAGGATAGTGAGAGACCAGTTAGGAATTAGTCCAGAAGCCCCAGGAAAGTGGGTCAGGGCCTGGGGGTGGAGCCTGGCCCACCAGGCTGTGTCCAGTTCACAGCCCCACCCAGAATCCTCTCCAGAGGTGAGGTGGGTGAATTTGAAGGTCAGGGGGGTTCTTCTCCACCGTACCTCACCTGGCTGGAGCCAAGGCATGAAGACAGAGCAGCCAGCTGTGCCCAGCTCCTCTGAGCCGCAGACAGGGAGATGCCGCCTCTGGCTCCAGAATCATCCAGACCTCTCCCTAGGTCATGGCATCCCTGCCCACGCCCTTCTCCAAGCTAGAAACAAGCTTTGTTCTCTGCTTTTCACTTGACAGTCATTGCAAAGAAGAGCCAGCCAACGGGAGTGCTTCCACCATCCCCGCCAGCACATGAGCTGCAAGAGACCGTGATGTTCATGTGTTCTTGTCCAGTGGGAATCTCAGGGCTTGGAGCCATGCAGGTGTTGAGACTGGTGAGTGTTGAGTGAATGGCTGATTGGCTAACACCCACTTCCTAACTGTGTGCCGTTATGATAATACCGGGTTGGACATCTTTCACTGTGTAATGTTATATGGTGCCCACTCCCAGGTTAAGTGAAGTGGGCGTCTCTGTTCCAGATGAGTCTCGGGCAGTGCTGCACCCTCTCCTTGATCCTGGACAGTTGCTTTGCCCTATCTAGGCCTCAGTTTCCCTTCTGTGGGGGTGAGTGGCTTCAGCACCCTCAGGTCCCTTCCTTCCCCTGACATGGCCGCCTTGGGAGAAGGCAGCTAGGCTGGCTAACCCTACCCCTCACCCCCACCATGCCTCAGGAGAAGCTGAGTGCCACCCTGACGTCCTGAGCCCTGGCACTTAGAACAGATGTGCAGGCAGGCCCACGAGGTCACTAGTGGACACTACCACCAAGAGGAAGTCAGGACACACACGGAGGGTGGGCTGCGTGAGGACACAGGGCAAAGACGCCATCTACCCACCGGGGAGAGAAACCAGTCCTGCGGGGGCCTTGGTCCCAGACTCGGCATTGCTGGGAAATAAATCCTGTGCCGGCCCTGGCCTCCGGCCCTGGGTTACAGAAGCAAAGGCTTCACAAGTCTTGCCAAGGGAGGGGACAATGCCAGCCAGTCCTGCAGCCACTTGGAGGGACATGTGGGGTGACCTGGCCACCACACTCATTGCCATGCACAGGGTCCAGATGTGGGGGCCGGTGCTATGCCCAGAACTACAGACATTCCCTCTCTGAAACTGGGGAAACTGAGGCATGGGGAGTTCAGTGACACATGAATTCAGGCCAGCCTGTCTGACATCAAGGAGCTATCTCTCAACATTCTCTTGGGCCACTAGAAATCAACAAGGAGCCAGAGCTACAAGGGAAGGTGTGCCCCATGCCCCAGGGCCACGCCCAGGCCAGCTTGGAGATGCCCTTCACAGTCAAACCTCAGACAGGCTCATAGCCTGATGGTATAAAGGGAGAGAGCCTGTGACCCAGGAGCAGGCAGAGGCTTCCGTAGGCTCCACTAATCCAGTCCATCTGGGCAGCTGGATGGGACCAAGCGAAGCCCAGCACACACCTGCCAGTGCCCAGCTCCAGGAAGACGCCGGCTGCCTGTGGAGTGGGCAAGAGAGGCCCTTGCTGACCATGGAAGATCCTGACGTACCAAACGTGTCACACCAGGCAGAGGGACCACCCTGTCCACACACACCCCTCACTATGGGTGGGGGTGAAAATGCTTGCTGTGCATATAACAGGCCAGAGCAACAGGTGGCTGTGCACAGGTGAGCACCGCCCTCCTGTTCTAGAGACAATGCACATGGGCTGAAGGGGGCCTGGCCAGCCTGCCGAGTCCACCCCAAGCTCCGGGGGACACCCTGCAGGGGGGGGGTGCCTTGCCCCTTCCTAGCCAACACCAGTGCCAACACCTTCCAAAGAGACCAGCACGGGAGAAGCCCCCAGGGCCGAGACCATGGGACACACACACTGCTCAAACCCAGCCTCCTGGCCTCCACGCCCTAGCCACCTTCCTCTGCAGATAGCCTCCGCTAAAGGGAGGGCAGGAGAGGAGGGGACTGGCACAGGGTCCGTCTGAGGCTCCTGATTACAGGAGGGGCCGCGGGTATCAATTATAATCGCAGAGAGCTCGGAATTACCAGGTGCGCACCCGGCCATTATCCCCACCTGCCTTCAGCCGAGTGTCTGTAAGTCCTGCCAGGCCTCAGGGGGCCTCCTCCCCAGCCGGGTCAGAAGCCCTCTCCCATGGGGTCTCCCCTTCTGCGTCCTGCCCCAGACGCTCCCCGGAACTCGCTGCGAGGGAGAGGACAGGCTCCCGGGGGAGGGGAGAGCGGGGTCCCCACGGGCCCTGACGCGCGGCCCTCGGACCCGAGGCGCGCCTGGGCGCTCAGGGGTCGGCGGGGAGAGGCCCTGCCCGCGCCCCGCGCCCTCAGGCGGCACCCCGGGGTGCTGCGCGCCGGGGCCTCAGTTTCCCCCGCAGCACCGGCGGGCCGGGCCGCCGCTCAGCGGGATTTCCCAGCGCCGCACCGAGGCTGTCAGCTCCCGGGCGCGCGGAGGCCCGGCCGGGCCGACTCACCTACGGGCTCGGGGGCCCCACGTCGGCCTCGCCGGCGAGCCCGGGGCGCTCGGATCCGCCCGGCGCCTCGCACCCGGGCGCTGCGGGAGCTGCGCAGGGCGGCGGCGCCCGCGGCCGTCAGCACCGCTGGCTGGGCCGGGCCCTGCCCGGGACGCCGGCCGGGGACCCCGAGGGCGCCGCGGGCTTCGGGGGCGGGGGGCGCGCGGGAGGAGGACCCCCGGGGCTCCGCGGCCGGGCGCGGGAACGGGGACGACGTGCCGGCCCCGCGGGGTCCCGGCGCGCCGCGAACTCGGGTGGAGCCGCGGGGCGGTCTCCCCGCGTCGCAGGTGCAGCCGCTCGATGCCAGCCCCGGCGGAGCCTGGATGCAGCCCGGGCCCCCGCCGGCCCCTCGGCCCCCGGCACTCACCGAGGCTCATCCCGACGGCTGCGCGGACGCGGCGTCCCCGGCGCTGCCGCAGCCCGACGCCGGGGCCCGCGGGTGCGGCGCCCGCGCGGTGCAGCGCGCACCGGTCCGCTCGCTCGGCGCCCGCCCTGCCTGCAGCGGCGCCGCAGCCTCGGGCGCGAGGCCCCGCCCCGCCGCCCCCGCCCCGCCCCGCCGGCCCCGCCCCGCCCGCGCGGTGCACCCTGGGACGTGTAGGCGCCGCCTCGCCGCCGCGGGCCGCGCGCGCGCGCAGGCGCAGGCCGGAGACGCCCGCCGCAGCCTCCCGGGCGCCGCCGGGGCTCTGCAGAGCTGTCACCGCGGCGCGTGGGGAAGCGAGGTCGCGGAGGCTCTCTGGAGCCACGGAAGGCCTTCGGCCAGAGGGGGCACCGCGGCGGGGCGCGGATCACATGCGCCGGCCCCCTCCCCGCCCCACGGTCACGCTAGGCCCCGCGCAGCTCGCGGACTCCGAGGCCGGGCTGGCGTGGCCCCGCCGGCGGGCGCCTTGTGCGGGGCGAGGCGCGGGGAGGCGCGGGGCGGTGCGCACGGAGGCGCGGGGAGGCGCGGGGCGGTGCGCACGGAGGCGCGGGGAGGCGCGGGGCGGTGCGCACGGAGGCGCGGGGAGGCGCGGGGCGGTGCGGGGCGGTGCGCACGGAGGCGCGGGGCGGTGCGCACGGAGGCGCGGTCCTCCCTGCGCCCTCCCGGGCCGCGGTGACCAGCCCCTCCCGCCACGGACGTCAGGCTGCGGGGCGGGCCCTGGATCCGGTGGCGGGAGGGCGATTCTACGAGGCTCCCGCGACCTCAGGTGGGAAGACGGCGCCGCAGGCCCGGGCGGGGAGCGCCCGTCACCCCGCCCTGCGCGCAGAGCCACCCGCAAGGCCTGGAGATGCTGTCTGGAAACGAAGGCGAGACACCAGGAGTTCGGACTCCGTGGGCCCTCGCCATCTCCCTCCCGTAGGCCGGGGCCCAGGCGCGCACGAGGCCGGCGCAGGCGCGCTGGTCCTGGGATGGAGGGCCAGGTGTGCCCTCTCCATCGCTCCTCCACCCTGTGGGCCGCAGGGCCCTGGCGGTGGAAGGCCTGAGCCAAGGACCGGAAGCACGGCGCGGGAGCCCAGGGGGCGGCAGGGGGCCTGCCTGCTTCTGCCTCCACCTTCATCCTCAGCCCCTGGCTGTGAGGACAGGTCTGCCGTGGGGTGACCTCAGGCTGGAGTGCTGCGGGTGAGCTGAGACTGCATCATGTCCGCTGTTAGTACACCGTGGTCTCCATTCCCAGTGCCTAACCCAAGGACATAGCAGGCAGCCCTCAAGAAAGGGAGAGTATTGTACCTGCAGGAAGCAGGCTGAGGGCCCCTGGCCCCTCCCACCCGAGGCCCCTCCCACCCAAGGCTGGAGCAGCAATTCCCCTGGGCCCCTAAAAGCTCCTTAGGCCCTATGGTTTCCTCCTCCCAGACTTCGGAGCACCTTGTGGAGGCCGCAGTCCCCTCTCAGCAGAATCCTTGTGAGTAGGGGTGCTGTGCTGTGGGCTGCCCAAATGTATGGGGTGGGGGGCTCACTGCAGTTCCCAATCTGGAAAGATCCCTGAAAAGTCTCCTTGTGAGGGCAGAAACTGGGGCCCAGAGAGGTCCCAAAGCCAGCCAGCAAGTTGGTGGCATCCAGGGAGCAGCTGACCCACACCTTGTCCCCCCCTGGGCTGCCCCAGTCGGGGTGGACCTCAGGGCATTTGACTTGAGTCCAATCAGCTGATTTGAGTGGATTGAAACAGACCTTGGAGCTGAGCCTCCAGGGCTTCAAACCAGGTGCAACTCAGCCTCTTGCCTTCCTTCTCTGGGCCTTAGTTTCCCCATCAGGTCACAATGCATGTACCCTGAAAAATCACCGGTAACATCAATAGAACATTTCAAAGGTCCTGCCACTGTGTCGGAGCTCACCAAATAGTGGTTATGGTGATGCAGTCATTATTGAAGCAGACCAAGGGGCTGGGAAGGTGGCTCAGTGGTAGAGCGCTTGCCTTGCATGCATGAGGCCCTGGGTTTGATTCCTCAGCACCACATAAACAAAAAGAAAAAAAAAATGAAGCAGACCAGAAAGCAGTGCATCAGGGCCGTGGCTATTCTCACACCTGTGCCTTCACCACGCCCCCCGTGACAGGGATTCACGGGGAAACAGATGGGAGCCATCACGGGAAAACGCTGTGGGCTGCTTTCCGAGCTGCCTGATGGGAAGGAGGCGTTTTGTCAGAGGCTTTCCGGGGCTTGAGACACGGGGCTATGGATGGCCTAACCGTGAGGCCTGGACTCTTCACTGTCCAGAGAAAGATCTGGGCCTCGGTGGAGCCTAGCCCTCCCTGCCCAGCTTAGCCCTGCCCCATCAGGGGCACCAGCTGTGTGGGGGCCTTCCAGTGATTATCATGTTTCCCAGGGGACTCCCATCTCCTCCTGGGAATCTTTCCCAGACACAGGCCTCCTTGCCGCACAAGCCTGCCCTGCTGCTCCTGCTAGAGGCCCTGTTGCGTCCACCTCCCCCCCCCCCCCCCCCCGCGTCCTCAAGCAGGGCCATGGTCTCCTGGGCTGGCTTGGAGAGGGTGCTGCGGTAGGAGTGTGCCCCTAGATTCCAGTGGGGATGGTGCTGCAGGGGCCGAGGAAGGGGAGGGGAGTTCAGAGGGTGGCCCCGTGCTGAGCCAGCAGCCCTCTGTGTCCTGCCTGGGACGTCCTGTGCCAAGGCCCCCACAGGTGCCAACACCATGCTCTTGGTTTTTCCGCCCTCTGGAGCCAGGAGCCAGGCCCACCCAGTGTGGTGGTGTCATCGCGATGAGAGGGGGCTAGGAGAGGGAAGTGTGAGAGGAAGAGTATGAGCTGGGCTGGGGGAAGGGAGGGCGTGGCCCCCAGTGCTGGGCTGGCTGGGGGGGGAGGAGGGCCTGGGGTGGTACGGTGGGGGAGGAGGGCCTGGGGTGGTACGGTGGGGGAGGAGGGCCTGGGGTGGTACGGTGGGGGAGGAGGGCCTGGGGTGGTACGGTGGGGGAGGAGGGCCTGGGGTGGTACAGAGGAGCCGGGTTCCATGGAGGGAGCAGAGGATGGCCATGAAGCTGCACCCAAGAGGACTGCTAGGGACCACACCAGCTAAAGCAGTCACAACGGGGCGTCCTTAGATTGTTCTGTGCCCTTTCCCACAGGCTGGAAATGTCATTCCAGCGGATCCTACAGTTGCTATAGCATCACTACCCTCATCACCATTACCATCAACACTGCCGCCATCTCTACCACCATTACCATCACCACCATCCACATCACTACCACCATTACCATCACCACCACCATCCACATCACCACCACCATCAACATCACCACCATCCACATCACTACCACCATTACCATCACCACCACCATCCACATCACCACCACCATCAACATCACCATCAACATCACCACCATCCACATCACTATCACCATTACCACCACCACCACCATCAAGATCACTATCACCATCAAGATCACTACCACCATCTTCACCACCACCATCAACATCACCACCACCATCAACATCACCACCACCATTACCATCACCACCACCATCAACATCACTACCACCACCTTCACCACCACCATCCACATCACCACCATCCACATCACACCATCCACATCACCACCACCATCAACATCACCACCATCCACATCACTACCACCATCAACATCACCATCACCATCTTCACCATCACCATCAACATCACTACCACCATCTTCACCACCATCTTCACCACCACCACGATCCACATCACCATCACCATCAGCATCACTACCACCATCTTCACTACCACCATCATCATCATGCCCGTTTTAGTTTCTCCTGAGGCCTAGCGAACTGTCACACAATGAGGCATCTGGAATTGTGCCCCCTCCTAATCAATCAGTCCAGGGACTGAGCATAAAGTACCCAGACAAGAGGTAGTGCCCCGTAGTGCCAGTACAATATGCGGGGCCTCTCCTGGATGGCGGAGGCCTGGCCGCTGGGCCCTGTGTGGTACTCCTCCTTGGAGAAGCTACCCCAGTGCCCCGCTGGGTCCTGGCCCCTCTCTCCCTCCGGCTGTGTCTGTCATCCTGCGATCACCTTGTGTCTTGGTTTCTAGAGCACCCTGGGGCTCTCCGTGTCCATGGTGCTCTGGGGGTCCCTGTGGCACAGAGGGAGACCCGCTGGACAGGGGCATTTGTGTGGACCCCCCATTCTGCAGAGGAAAGAGGCCAGGCCTGTGTGAGCCCCCTTCAGGCTGCAGAGCTCCCACACATTGCTTCTCTGGAGGCCCTCCTCCCCCCCCCCCCTGGACTTAGAAAGGAGGTGTTTGCCCTGGAAACCTAGCTGTGCGGAAGCCCCGCGGGCAGCGGTGCAGCAGCGCGGCCGCGGAGGCCTGGGCAGCGTCTCCAGCTGAGTGCCTTCCCACTCGCTATGGGAGAGCCCGGGCGCCCTCCGCTCCGTCCTCTGCTCCAAACGCAGCCCAGGAATTGATTTGCCTCTCAGTTAACGGAGAAAGAGATGAAATACGATTTCATTGTGGATTCTCTCCAACCGCTCAGTCACTTACAACCACGCCACGTGAAACCCACAGGGAAAAAAACAGCTCGAGACTCACAGTTTGGAGCCTTGCTCCAAGGCGGGTCCATGCACCTGCGGGTCACCTTTGGCTAACCCCAGTCCTGCAGATGGGCTGCCCAGGCCACAGGTGCGGGAGGGGATCGCGGAGGATGCGCGCGTGATAGTCCCATCGAGTCATGGAAAAGAGTAGAAAATGTTGGCCTGATTCTGGGAATGCCTCACACAGAACAAAGCGTGGACCAGGCTGAGCTGCTGTGACACTTGGGCCTGTGCAGTAGAAATTGGAGAAGGGAAGGAAGGAGAAAGGAGAGGGAGGAAGAGTGCCAAGCTCTAAGGTTCCAAGGTGATGGCATTTATTGAGCACCCACTGCACACCGGCCTCTGTGCTGGCAGTTATTGAGCACCTACTCCTCACGCCGCATCCTTCTGCGTGTACTGATTTCCCCTTTCGTGAGGACACAGCTTCGAGCACCGCGTTGAGTGGCGCTCGCCCGGCCACCGCGTCCTGACTGGGAGCCGTAGTTACGATGCCCTGTTTCCATGTCCACTTCTCAGATCCTCTGTGTCTGAATTGGGGAGTGGGGGGAAGGCCCCTTTCAGACACAGCTGAGCTCGAGCCGGGGTCACAGACAGGGAGAAAGGACTTTCCGGCCACACTGACAGCGCAGAGGCCTGTGTACCTGGCCACGTCACCAGCCCACCTGATCTATGGAAAAGGCTGTGGGTGAGCGCCCCAGACCCCGCACAGCTGCAGGAAAGGGGTTCTGTCCAGGGGGAGGGGCAGAGGAGGTGGGGTCCTCAGCTCAGCCAGGAGATGCCCCACGGCGACAAGAGGGGACACGCTGTCGTCTTTCTTTGGTTGTCAGCCTGGAGCTCGGGGTGGCCGGGTCAGGCTCGGGGTCCCCCCAGGTCTGGCTGTCAGGGAGAAGGTCTGACCCCCAGGCTGGGCCATGGGAACACGTCCTGGCAGCGATAGAACTCAGAATGGGGCACCGGGCGCATGTCTGGGAGGCGCCAGTGGAATCTGGCCTCAGGGCCTGGTTCGAGGTGGCCTTGTCTCTCTGGCTTCTTTCCTTGCTCAGGACAGTGTCCTGCTGCTCCAGGGAGCACAGTGGCCCTGGACAGCCCCTTTCTGCTGAACCCGTGTGGCAGCTGAGTGTGAAGTCCTGGCCTGGCGCTGTCCCAGGTCCTGCTCCCCTGCTCCCCTGCAGCCCTACTCCAGCAACACAGAGCTGGCTGTGTCCCAGCCTTGTCCCAGCTCAAAGCCTTGAGGTCTCCACCCTGAGGAGAATTGCTGCTCTTTCCCGTGCGCTCAGCCTCCCCCTCCCCCAGCTCCAGAAGCGGCAGCCCGGAGTCCCAGGAGCTCCCCTCCCACAGACCAGCTCCACTTCCGCCGTGTCTGGGTCTGCTCTGCTTCCCTCTCTGATGGTCCCCTGTCCCCTTGGCTCCAGTCCTCACCTCCAACCCCTTTACTGAGAGCCAGAGACATCTGCTAAGTCCAGGAAAACCAGAAATGGGGTGCGGGTGGCTCACGCCTGTCATCCTATCTACTTACGAGGCTGAGATCTGGAGGATCACAGTTCAAAGCCAGCCCGGGTAGGAAAGTCCATGACACCCTCAATGACCCACCAAAAAACCGGAAATGGTGCTGCGGTTCAAAGTGGTAGAGGGCTAGCCTTGAGTGAAAGAGCTCAGGGAGAGCATCCTGGGAGCCCTGAGTTCAGGCTCCAGGACAGACAGACAGACAGACAGACAGACAGACAGACAGACAGACAGACACACACACACACACACACACACACACACACACACACACACACACACACACACACACACACACACACACACACTGCTGCATTCCCACTTCCCTGGATTCTGGATTCTTGCTCATGGGAAATCTTCACTGTTTCAAAGCCAACCTGTTTCTTTACTGCCCCCTGGTGGCAGAGGCCCTGCCTCCCTCCCTCCCTCTCTCTCTCTCTCTCTCTCTCTCTCTCTCTCTCTCTCTCTCTCTCTCTCTCTGTGTATGTGTGTGTGTAAGAGAGAGAGAACTGACTTTACTACCAGTCCCTGGGGGAGCTAGTGATACCTGTTCACAAGGAGGCCAGAAGACACAGGTAGTCTGGCATCTGTGCCGGCCCCTGAGTGCCCAGAGGACTGCACCCTCTGTCCAGCGAGCGATGGGCGACCGAGGCCTCTGGCCCCCGGCAGGCCCAGCAGCCATGCTGCCTGCAGGCTGGGCACCGACATTCCCGTAGTAACCATCCTGCCATCCTGTCATCGGTGCTCTGCCTCTAGGCCTCAGAAACCTTGTCTGCAGAACGGGCAGCTCTCGCTGAGCAGGTGAGGCCCCCACACCCGTGGTCTTCTGCCTCTCCAGCTCTGCCAAGTGGTACGCATCCCCTAACCTCCTGCAGGAGTCAACAGGAGGCCGTGCCCCCCCCCCCCCCCGCCCCGGCTCGGGGCCTGGCCCCAAGGAGGGCAGCAGGAGCTCATGAAGAGCAGTTCTGGGGCACTGTGGGGGATTCCAGCATCACCCACACAGACCAGAGCCACACAGACTGAGGCCACGCCCGAGCCCAGCCAGCTCCACCATGGTCAGTGAGGACTTCTGTGGGGTGGGCTTTTATGATCGCAAGGGTCATTGTGTGGCCCAGTGTACCTGTTAACACTCACTCAGAGAATTCATCTAGCATGGTAGTTCCCTCCCATAGTCCCGGAGGCTGAGGCAGGAGGATTGCTGGAGCCCAGGGGTGAAGGCCAGCCTGGAAACATAGTGAGACCCATTGCTAAAAAGGTTAAATTGGCCAGTGCTGGAGGCTCACACCCAGCTACTCAGGAGCTGAAAGCTGAGGATCATGGCTCAAAGCAGCCTGGACAAGGATGTCCATGAGAGTCTTATCTCCAATTAACCACCCCAAAACCCGAAGTAGAGCTGTGGCTCAAAGTGGTAGAGTGCTAGCTGTGAGCAAAAGCGCTCAGTGATAGTGCCCAGACCTGAGTTCAAGCCCCAGGATGGGCACAAAATAAAAAAAGTATGGGCTAGGAAGGTGGTAGAGTGCTTGCCTAGCATGCATGAAGCCTGGGGTTTTATTCCCCAGTACCACATACATAGGAGCGGCTGGAAATGGGGCTGTGGCTCAAGAGGTAGAGTTCTGGCTTTGAGCAAAAGAAACTCAGGGACAGCGCCTAGGACTTGAGTTCAAGCCCCAGGACTAGCAAAAAAAAAAAAAAACGGAATTTTTAAAAAACTAACAAAACAAAAAGAGGCATGAATTACATTTCACACACCTCTGTCCGCCCTGGGCTGTATTTCACACACCTCTGTCCGCCCTGGGCTGTATGGACCACATGGCTTGGAGCCACCTGTCCTCCTGGGTTGTTTGCTCTCCTGGAGTGTGGCCACAGACGGGAGTTGTTTCCGCTGTGTCTGATCTGATGGCTGCACCAGTCCTCCCTGAGTCCAGACCTGGCCCCAGGAGAAATTGTGATATAGCAGATGCCCCACCCCGGGGCCAGGCGCAGCCAGCAAGTGGCAGAGCCAAGTGTGCCCCTGCCCCTGTGTGGGCCCCTGCCCCTGCATGGGCCCTGCCCCTGCGTGGGCCCCTGCCCCTGTCCCTGCATGGGCCCCTGTGCCTGTGCGGGCCCCTGTGCCTGTGCGGGCCCCTGCCCCTGCCCCTGCCCCTGCCCCTGCCCCTGCCCCTGCCCTGCCCTGCCCCTGCCCCTGCCCCTGCCCCTGCCCCTGCCCCTGCCCCTGCCCCTGCCCTGCCCCTGCCCCTCCCCTGCCCCTGCCCCTGCCCTGCCCCAGCCCCTGCATGGGCCCCTGTGCCTGTCCCTGCCCCTGCCCCTGCCCCTGCCCTGCCCCTGCCCCTGCCCCTGCCCCTGCCCTGCCCCTGCCCCTGCCCCTGCCCCTGCCCTGCCCTGCCCCTGCCCCTGCCCCTGCCCCTGTCCCTGCCCCTGTCCCTGTCCCCTGTCCCTGCCCCCGCCCCCGCCCCCGCCCCTGCCCCTGCACGGGCCCCGGCCCCTGTGCCCTCTTTTGCCTCAGTCCTTCCTTGGGGGCAGGGCTCGGCCTGGTGCAGGACAGAGGTGTTAAACCTATTTTTGCAGCGTGTGTGGGTCCCGGGTGGGAGCCTCTGGCTGGGCGTGTTGGCCGGGCTGTGGCACCTCTGGAGGGGGAGTGGGGGCCTGCGCTCGAGGCTGGTCCTGGGTGTGGGCCCATCAGAGGTGAGGTGTGGCAAGGTTGAACTCTGGCTCTAGAAAGCTCAGCCTGAGGGCGGTGCCAGACAGCAGCTCCATGCCAGTGTCCGAGCAGAGTCTCCATGCGGGTGACCCAGGCAGGGGCCCCAGCCCTCCAGCTGTCCCGGGGAGCAGGGGGCTACGACACGATCTGTGATGACCCTGCCCCAGCTGGCTGTCCCGGGACCCTCCTGAGCCTGCCTGGGGCTGCTCTCCTGCTCCGTCCTGGTCCTCAGACGTTCCCTGGGCTGGGAACACCTGCCGAGGTGTGTGGGCGGTGGGATCTGAGCCGGGCCTGCCAGCCGAGAGCTCTGCTGTTACCTTGTATGCAGGGTGAGGGCTGGGCCTGGCTTCGATCTCATGCGGGACTGTCAAGTTGACATAACCAGGGGGTGACCCGGCCTCAGGACTGGTGACGGGCGCTGCTGTGGGGCTGGGCACCAACCAGGCCGGCCCCTCTCGCCAGCCCTGGCACTGGCCCTTCTGCCTTGCACTGGTGACCAGACGGGGCAGCCCAGGGCAGCCTCAGGTTCAGGGAGCACGGGCTGGGGACGAGGCTGCGGCACCAGGACGGAGCTAGGGCAGCCCCGGCGCCGCTCTGGGAAGAAGGGCTCTTTGCAGGAAGCGCTCCAGCGGTCTGCGCCCCGAATCCGCCCCGTCCAGCTGCACGGGCACACTGTCTTCTCGACTCCCGCTAGATGGCAGCAGTGGCCAGGGCTGACTGCTCCAGGCTGGGACCCAGGCAGAGACTGGACAGTGTCATGTCCCTTGGAAGACCTTTAGGAGGCGAGCCTGACTAGAAAAGGGGAAAAGGAGGCGGCAGTGGGGAGAGGGGAACTTGCACAAGACCATCAGAGAGCCTGTGGGCTCTGGGGCGTGGGTACACATGGGTTCGCAGTGCAGGTGTGTGTGTGCAGGGGGGCGGGTTGCACCTGGCCCGTGAGGACACCTTGAAGCCTGTGCCCCCCCCCCCCCCCCGGCGTCTGCATGGCCAGACGGGCCCCAGAAGTGAGGAGGCTGCTTCCTGTCTGAACTTGCACAGAAACACCTGAGTTCAATTCAACCCCCAACCGTGTCCATCTAGCTTTTCCCCTCTACAGTGTGTGTGTGTGTGTGTGTGTGTGCGCGCGCGCATGTGTGTGCGTGTGCCCGCAGGCGTGTGCCAATTCTGAGGCTTGAACTCAGGTCTGGGTGTTGTCTCTGAGCTTTGTGCTCCAGACTAGTGGTCTACCGCTTGAGCCACAGCTCCACTTCTGGCTTGTTGGTGGTTCACTGGGGATAAGAGTCTCAGGGAGGGCTGGGGATGTGGCTTAGTGGTAGAGCGCTTGCCTCACATGCATGAAGCCCTGGGTTCAATTCCTCAGTACCACATCAACAAAAAAGCTCAAAGTGGTGCTGTGGCTCAAGTGATAGAGTGCTAACCTTGAGCAAAAAGAAGCTCAGGGACAGGCTCTGAGTTCAAGCCTCAGGACTGACCAAAAAAAAAAAAAGAAAAAAAGGTCTCACGGACTTTCCTGCCCGGACTGCAATCTTCAGACTGCACTGCAATCTTCAGATCTCAGCTTTCGGCATAGCTGGGATGGCAGGTGTTGGAAGCAGGAGGAATGCCCCTCACACAGGCACTGCCATCCATCATCTGGCAAAACACAAAACTGCCCCAAGGAGAAAGAGCCCAAAGCTCAGGGCAGGCGGCTAGTCGGCAGCGGGACTGGCTTGTTCCTCCTCTGCAGGGACAGAGACCGAGCTAAGGGTCAGCCAGGCCGCGGCGGGGACTCTCACGGCTTCAACCATGCATTCCTTTTTCTCTCCTGCCCCCACCTCCCGCTCTATTTAAAACTAAGGCCCATGTCCGTACTCTCAAAAGCGGCAGAGGGTGTGCTGAAATCCTGTCTCCCTGCCGCTGCTGTGAGCTCTCCTTTCTCTGCCTTCACCTCCTCTCTTTAGCTTCCATCTGTGGTGAGCGAGGGCGGCCCCTGGCGGGTGAAGCACCTGGAATGCGGCGGGGTCTAGAAGCGGGGCTGCAGGGAGGGTCTCCTTCAGTGGTCTGCTTGGTGGGGACCCCCGTCCTGGCCGCACTGCTTGACCTTGTCACCGCCAGGGCAGGAGGTTCCTCTTCCCGCGACCTCCACGGCGGCGTCCGCTGTTGTTTTCTTGACGGTGGTCAGTCTAACGGGGGCTCAGTGAAGTCTGGCCGCATTTCCTCGATGGCTAAGGATATTGAACGTGACTCCGTGTGTCACCCCTTGTGCTTCCCTGTTCTGGGAACTCCCCGTGCAGCCCACGCTCCTGCTCATTCCTTGGGTTATGGAAGGCTTGTTTCCCAGGCACAGGCAGGGCTTTGTCCCTCTGAGCTCTTAGGGTGTCCAGGCTACTGCTTTTAGGACCAAGGCTGAACCAAGGAGGGCACATTTGGCATTATTTTTTTTTTCAGAAAGATTTCTAAACCAGTGCTGGAAAGAAAAAGTCAGTGGCGCATTTAGGTCCTAGGTGGTGTGTGATTTTTAGATCTGGGCTCCCTGGTGTTGGTCTTCGCCCACGAGTGTTCACACGGGAGTTGAACACGTGGAAAAGAGCGCTCGCTGTAGCACTGGCCACGGACCCAGCTCATGGGGCTCACAGACTCCCGGGCCCTGGGGCGGCGGGGGGGGGGGGGGGCATCACTGCAGAGCGGGTGACGGGTCTCCTCTCCTTCCCAATGAAATCACAGGACCTCAAAACCCACAGGTGGGAGGAGTTTCAGGTGTCTCGAGGCCAGGAGAGTCTCAGCAGGGATTCGCTTTACTAACACAGGACAGAGGAGAGGAAGATGGGAAACGAAGAAGGGAGAGAAAGCTGCTCTGTTCTCCACCCAGGAAATGGAAGTTAAGGATTCAAAACCTGCCGGCTGAGATCTAAGGATCAAAGTTCAAAGACAGCCCAGGCAAGAAAGTCCATAAAACTCTTATCTCTAATAACTACCAAAAAAAGTAGAGCTGAGGCTCAAGTGTTAGAGCGCTAACCTTGAGCACAAAAGTTCAGGGGTAGCACCCAGGCCATGAGTTCAAGCCCCAGGGCTGGCACAAAAACAAACAAAAAAGCCAGTTCTATCCATAGTCTTTTGCTTTCTTACCACTAGACAATGATTCTGGTAGCTAAGAGGAGGTTACTATTCAAAAACATGGAGATGTGACCTAGGCCCTCCCCAAACCCAGGGACAAGAGTTGACTTAAAGACCCTGGGCCAGGCTTGCCCATCCGAGTCCCGGTCTCCTGGAGTAGATGTGGTGGGAGGGGCACGGGTTTCGGGTTGTCTGTTTTTACTTCCTGCTGTTAATGTGTGAGTCTGGCTGTTTTACTATTTCTTCATTTTAATTTCTCTCACCTGTCTCAGAATTGGTCTGGAGGGTGCTGAGCTGCAGCCGGGTGGGGCTCTGCCCAGGTGTTAGGGTCTGCAGACAGCGTGAGGTGCAGCCCTTTCCCTGGAGCAGTCTGGGACTAGGAGAGGCGTTGTCCCTGTCTGGAGCCTGGCGCGGAAGGCCAGCTCCGGAGGGGATCCGTCCCAGGACCGGCTCTGCCAGGCCCCAGGCTCGGGCACAGAAGGGCTCCCCGTGTCTGTGGGACATGGCCCTGTGTGTGCTGGCCTGCCCATTTTGGGGACCCTGGGTGAGAGTTCCTCCTGAGGGAAGGCTGCCAGACCCTGCCGTGCTCCTGGAAGTGAACTCTGCTGGGCAGACCTGCCAGGGAAGGGCACTGGGGACACAGCCCCCTGGGTGCCTGCCGGCCACTTCACCGTGAGTTTGGCCTAGAACTGAGCACCTGTGAGCCCTGGGGCCTCCTCCCCTCCCCCCTCCTCCCCCCAGCCGGCCCTGCCTGAGAGCAGGATCCAGGGGAGAGCTGATCCAGGAGCCCCGGGGGGTTCAGGCAACCTTCTGGGGACGGGGGCAGAGCCTTGCCTTCCAGGGTGTCAGCTTGCTGAGCCCCTGATTAGGCCCTAGGATGGGAAAGGTCACCGCTTCCCAGACTCCTGACCCCTCCCCCACCCCCACCTGCCTGGGTTTCGGAGGCTTGCCCCTGGGCCTGTGGTGGTGGTGGTGGTTGTTGTTTGTGAAAGTTCCACCCTGGACATGGAGTGTGACTTCACTGAGCACCACACAGCCTGGAGAATAAGAGCTCTGCAAACCAGAGCTGGACCTGGAGCAGGCCAGACACAGAGGACACAGCTGGGCACAGGAGCATTGAGGGGAGGAAGGCTAGATCCAAGTGGGGGCCGTGACGCGGGACGCGGGGATCGTGAGAGCAGATATCTGTGCTCAGGGCACCAAGGGCAAATTTGGTACTTTCCTAAGTAAAATCAAAGAGTAACGCCAAACAGCTTGCATCTGTCATTCGTCCCTCCACCCACCCATCCGTCCGTCCATCCATCATCCACTGCCCTAGGTAAGGAGGACTGAGGGGCTGCCCCTGCTTGGTCCAGGGTCCATTCAGCTTGGTTTGTGAGCTGGCTCTGTCCCCAGGCCAAGCACCACAATCCTAATCAGAAGGATGCCTGATAAATCCCTGCTGCCCGTCTGGGGTGGGGTGGTATTGTTAAGGCCTGCATACTTATTAACTTGTCTATTCTCTACAAACACTGAGATAAGCCAAGAATCTGCTGCTCCTCTATTTCAAAGAGGAGGAGGGGAGGGAAGGGAGGAAGGCTCAGAGTCCTTGGGAACTGTGTCCCGGGAGGTGGCCCCACTGTTGGTGTTGGGAGGTCCTTGAGAGCTGAGGGGACCCAGCTGTCCCCAGCCAGGTGTCCCCAGCCAGCTGTCCCCCGCCAGCTGCCAGGGAGGCCAAACTGTTAGAGGCGGGAGTCAGGTCATTTGTACCCTAGCTAAACGGCAGCCTGTGTCCCAAGGCCAGCCTCTCAACATCTCGGTGTGCAGTCTCTGGCAGAGTTGCCCATTCTCTGGGGTCCCAAAAGCCGGACAGACCAGGCCCTGCCTGAGACCCCCTCCCCGTTCTGAGCTCCCCTCCCCTGCCCCACACCTGCTTAGGAATGTGACGCTGACACAGCAGAGGCTGATAAGAAGGCCACCGGGAGACGTCCAGCCGGGCGGGGCGGGGCCTGGGCTGGGGACTCCTGATTGGAGGCTGGCTGCAGCTCTGCTAACCCGTGGAGAGCGGAGAGAGCCAGCCGCAGCTGCCCTGGCAGGTGAGGTCCTGGGCCTCCCTTCCTCCCACCCTTCCCGGGCCTCGGCCACCAGCAGGAAGGTAAGCTCTGGGCTCGGGCTGGCTGGGTGGACCCCAGAGGGACCCGCATGCAAGGTCCAGGGTCAGCTACAAAGATAGATGCTGCCTGCCCCCCACAACACAACAGGAGTGGAGGGCCAGGTTTCGGGTTGCCCCGATTTCCAGGAAGGGCTGTCTGGTGCTAGAAGTGGGTGGGGCTGATTTGTAGAGGTGGCAGATGTGTGTGTGTGTGTGTGTGTGTGTGTGTGTAAGTGTCCATGCTCTAGAATCCTCCCAGAGCCCTGGGCTCACCACATAGAAAGAGGGGGCTGGAAGCTAGACACCGGGGCTCTGGTGGAGGCGTACCACTTTCTGCCTGGTGATCTTTGGACTAGTGACTGTTCGCCCGTGCCTCAGTGTCTCCCTTGTGCAAGGAGTGGGCTGTGGATTCGCCTGGAGCGCACGGGCCCTCTGCGGCGTCTCGGCCGCGGCAGTGTGCAGTGAAAAGCGGGACCTTGGGCCCACGTACCAGGAGGGATGAGGCTTTGGAGCAGCACTGGCTGCAGCGAGACCGAAGGCTGTTCCAGGCCTGCCTCAGTTCCCCTGGTTTGTAGGGCAGTAAGGAGAGTGCCAGGGTTTGCCCAAAGCCCCTGTGGCTGGCCTGGAGGGAGGTGTGTGTGACGCGTCCTGGGGGTCCTCCCCAGGCTGACCCGTGGGCCGGCTCAGGGAGGCCGGGTGTCAGCATCGGTGGTATCCGCGTTGCCGGCTCTGCGGAGCAGATGGCCTCCCACCTACCCGCGTCCCTGTTAGGGCCTCGCCCCCTGTGACGGGCTCACCAGGACCCTCCTTCTGCGTCCCCTCCTCCGGTGAAGAGGGCTGCCCTGTCCTAAGGTGTGTTTCTTAGGTGATGGTTGTGGGGTTTGAACTCGCGGCCTTGTGGTCTCACTTGGTTCCCCACCCCCAGGCTGGAGTCACAGTCCCCTTCTGGGATTATTTTTGCTGGTTACTGGGAGATGAGAGTCTTAGGGACTTTTCTAGCTGGCTTTGAACCTAGATGATCAGATGTCAGCTACTTGATGAGCTTTGATTCTAGACTTGAACCACTGGCGCATGGCCAGATTATAGCTACATCTTTTCACCATAGTGGGGCTTGAACTCGGGGTTCATGCTTGCTGGGGCTGCTGCCCTTCCCCTAGGACACACCTCCGGCCCCCTCCTAAGACCCTTAAAAAAAATGTGTACTGTGTGCTGTGATTCCCAGTGTCCTTTAATGCTTGGTGCGGGGCTGGGAAGGTGGCTCAGTGGTAGAGCGCTTGCCTTGTGTGCCTGAGGCCCTGGATTCCATTCATCAGCACCACATAAGCAGAAAAAGCCAGAAGTAGCACAGTGGCTCAAGGGGTAGAGCACTAGTCTTGAGCTGAAGAGCTGAGGGACAGCGCCCCAGCCCAGAGTTCAAGACCCACGACTGGCAAAAAAACAAAAAAAAAATGCTTGGTGTCACGGCCTGCATTGCACACGAGGCTTCCTGGCCTTGCCCCTCCCCACATGCCAGATTTGGGGGGGGGGGAGGGCGAGGGAGGGAGGGGTGCTGGAGGGAGGGTGCCTCTCTCCCAGTGTGGTGTGCTGTATCTCAGTGTGTTCCAGCTTCCTTGGCAGGGGGAAGGTGCTGGTTCAGGCCCGGAGCGGTGTGTGGTGCTGATCTCACACACCCACACCTCACCTCCCAGGTGCTGTTGGTGTCATGCACACCCTGCTGGCAGCTGATGGAGACTGCATGCCCAGATCAATGGGTGGGTGCAATCTTGGTTTCCTAGGCTCGGTGACCTGGTGACCTGGTGACCTGCCCTGGCTCTGCTCCGCTGGGCTCTGGTGGCCTGTACTCTCCGCAGCCAGCACAGGACCGGGCCGACGGAGGCCGGGCACTGCCAGCACCACCCAAGAGCTGACCGAGGGTCCCTTGCGCTCAGGGGAGAGGCGGCTCGGGCCGTGTTTGGAGGGTCTTTGTCCCCCTCTGGGGCGCTGTGCCACGTGGGAGTTGGGTGCGTTGCAGCTGGCCCCCGATGCGGGTCCTGTCCTGCCTCTTGGTGGTCAGGGAGGGCTGGCGGTTGGCTGTGTAGATGCCCCTTCACCAGGGTACTGCCCCCCCAACCCCTGGGCCTCAGACCTCCCTGATTCCCTGCCCCTCCTCCCGCCCCCCCCCCTCAAGGTTCTGCTGGACTGTCACTGCCTCTAGGGGGCCTCCCTCCCTCACGTGTCGCCCTGCCTCCTGCCCACAGCTGGCAGGTGGGTCTCGCTGGCCGGTGGATCGCCTGGCGAAGGTGTGGCCGGCCAGGACTCGGCTGCGAGTTACGTTGCTGTGGGAGCGATGCCACCCACCCCTTGGGATCCAAGGCAGTGGTCACCCATGCGAGGAGGGTCCTTTGTGGAAAGCCTGTCTCCTCGCCACATCCATTCCAGGATCCCATCGCTTGTTTGTCAGTATTTGCTGTGTTCTTGGCTTACAATCTAAAGCTACTTTATTTCATCGCTCAAATTGTCGTGGGGCCTGAACTCAGGGCCTGGGCGCTGTCCCTCCGCTCTTCAGCTCAAGGCTAGCGCTCTACCACTTGAGCCACAGCGCCACTTCTGGTTTTGTCAGCGTATGTGGTGCTGAGGAAGGGAACCTAGGGCCTCATGCATGCAAAGCAAGCGCTCTACCACTGAGCCACCTTCCCAGCCCTAACTCCTGGGTTTCTTTGTCATAGTACCATCATTTAGGGCCTATTTATCCATCCATCACCCTCTCTCCATCTCACTGTCTGTCCTTGTCCATCCATCATTCACCCATCTACCTACCCATCCATCTACCCATCCATCCATCCATCGATCCATCCATCCACCCATCCATCCCATCTACCCATCCATCCATCCATCCCATCATCCATCCATCCATCCATCCATCATCCATCCACCCATCCATCCATCCATCCATGTAGCTATCTATCATCTGCCTACCTCTCTGTGTCACTTCTTAGTTCCTAGCACCACAAGTGCTCCAGGTCTCCAGTGCATGTATGCTGCCTGCTCTGTCAGGGACTGTATTTAACAAATATTTGACGTGCCTAGGCCAGTTCAGAGCTCCACCTCCAGGCAATCTTCCTGGCTGACTCCAGGCAGGAGTGGAGGTTGTCTGGCACCCTGACCTCTTCACGACCTCTGTCACAGCCACATGGCCCAGCTGTGTGCTGCCACGACTGTCTTTGTCCCTCTGCTGAGAGTTAGGGGGAGGCACAGAGACTGCCACCTGCCCACGTCCACCTGCCCACGTCCACCTGCCCACGTCCACCTGCCCACGTCCACCTGCCCACCGCCACCTGCCCACGTCCACCTGCCCACGTCCACCTGCCCACCGCCACCTGCCCACCGCCACCTGCCCACGTCCACCTGCCCACGTCCACCTGCCCACCGCCACCTGCCTACGTCCACCTGCCCACCGCCACCTGCCCACGTCCACCTGCCCACCGCCACCTGCCCACCGCCACCTGCCCATGTCCACCTGCCCACGTCCACCTGCCCACCGCCACCTGCCCACGTCCACCTGCCCACCGCCACCTGCCCACCGCCACCTGCCCACGTCCACCTGCCCACCGCCACCTGCCCACGTCCACCTGCCCACGTCCACCTGCCCACGTCCACCTGCCCACCGCCACCTGCCCACGGCCACCTGCCCACCGCCACCTGCCCACGTCCACCTGCCCATGTCCACCTGCCCACGTCCACCTGCCCACCGCCACCTGCCTACGTCCACCTGCCTACGTCCATCTGCCCACTGCCACCTGCCCACGTCCACCTGCCCACGTCCACCTGCCCACCGCCACCTGCCTACGTCCACCTGCCCACCGCCACCTGCCCACGTCCACCTGCCCATGGCCACCTGCCCACCGCCACCTGCCCACGTCCACCTGCCCACCTCCACCTGCCCACGTCCACCTGCCCACCGCCACCTGCCTACGTCCACCTGCCCACCGCCACCTGCCCACGTCCACCTGCCCACCGCCACCTGCCCACCGCCACCTGCTCACGTCCACCTGTCCACCGCCACCTGCCCACGTCCACCTGCCCACCGCCACCTGCCCATGTCACCTGCCCACGGTCACTGGCCCACGCTCAGCAGTGCCACTGTCAGGCCTGGCCCTATCGGCGCCCGAACTGGCAGCTGTGTTCCTTTGCCGAATCCCTTCTCCATGCTGGGCTGGGCAGACAGCCAAGGAAGAGCAGCACAGCCCCAACCCAGGGCTTCCAACCGGGGCAGTGGCTCGGGAATCTTCTCTTCGTTATGGGGTCACACTCACGCGGGCTGGGCAGCCGGGTGTAGGCTGGGTGTGGAGGGTGTACCCACTGTGGGTGAGCGTGCGCCTGACCTGACCTCACAGCTGGGAGCATGCCCATAACAGCGCTGCGCGCCAGGCCTGGGTGGGGCGCAGGGGGACCCCTCCCCTGGCGGTCCCGGCAGGGAGGCCCTGCTGACAGGAACGGCGGCGGTCCCTAGCCTTCCCGTCTCCCTGTCAGAGGGCTCTGTACACCTCTCCCGAGGAGGTGGAGCGTGCCACCCCAGGCCCCCAGCCGGCCGGGCATAAGGGCAGAGCTTCCACCCTCCAAGTATCCTCAGGGAAGGCAGGTGGCTCTAGAAGTTTCCAGCCTCACTCCCCAGGAGGGTGAGGCTTAGGAGAGAGGTGAACGGAGGTCAGAGGGCGGCTGAGAGGAGGAAGTGTCCAGGGTGGGTGTGGCCCGCTGGGCGGGGCCAGGGCAGGATTGGAAGGGGACCCGGGGCTTCAGCAGCCCCGCAGGCCCATGACCGGTCCCGCGGCCCTGAGAGGACAGCACTGGGCGTTTTGCTGGTGGGGGGCGGAGAGACGGAGAGTGTCCGCGTGAGAGGAGTGGAGCGGGGCCCCACACAGATGCAGGTGCCGCCGTGGCCATCCTCCCCTGGCGTGGTGAGGGGTGATCCCCGGGAGCCCCCCAGCTCCCGAGCCCCCCTCCCCCCGTCCCCAGGGTCTTGAGGCCTTCGCTCCAGGGAGGCCTCTGGGCAGCGTGGGCCTGTGGGTTTGCCCGGCCCGAAATGACAGTGTGACAGCGTCTCAGGAATACTGTGCTATGGGTGGGCTGTCCTCTGGGCTCACCTGCGGGCCGGGGTCAAGCTTCGCCAGGCTCTGGGAGGAAGCAGCCACAAAGCTCCTGCCGTCACCCACTGCAGGCTCTGCCGTGTTGCTCCTCGGGGCACCCGGGCCCCATGGGCTGCTCCGGGCCCAGGCCCTCACAGCCTCCACGTGTCTCTGTGTTGGAGGAGGGCTCCCAGGGTGCACAGCCCTGGGGTGCAGCCATGCCTTGGGTTCTAGTAGCCTCGTCAAATTGTCTGTGGGTACAGCTGGTGCCAGTGACTACGCCCGGAATCTCAGCTATGCTGGAGGGTAAGATTTGAGGACCCTGGTTAGAAGCTCAGGCAGACACATCCTAGAGACTCGGACCTTTCATTAGCTGGCCAAAAGCCAGAGCAGAGATGTAGCTAAGGGGTAGAGCACCAGTCTTGAGCAAAGAAAGACGTGTGTGGACCTGAGTTCAACTATCTGGTTTATAGAAAGCTGGTGTCCCTCTTCCAAATGAGCTGCTGGTGGGAACTGTCCCACAGAACCGGTCACTCCACCACGGCTGAGGACAGGGGCGGGGCGGGGAGGGGGATGGGGCTTGGGGCGGGGAAGGCCCCCAGGGCAGGGAGGGCATGCCTACTGGGCTCACAGTCAACACTGTCCCTGCTCGAATGTCTGACCTGACAGCTGTGGCACGTGATGTTGGTCCAGGCCCTGACGCCGGAGGGTGGACCCGAAGGCTCTTCAGCCCTCGGAGGCTGGGGAACTGCTGGCCAGCTAGCCTGCTGGCCTTGTTTTACAAGCACAGTGTCTGGGCCTGGGGCTCTGCATATCTTTGGTCTGTTCCCATAGCCAAGGCCAGAAATAACAAACAGACCTCTTCTAGTACTTTCCACGTGTTGGTACAGGGCACAGGCACATATGGCTCCAGCGAGAGCCTTGGAGTACCAGACCCCCAAAGACTACGTCCCAGAGGGGTGCGCTGGGTGGGAAGGAATCTCAGGTGCATCCCGGCCCTGGCTGCCCTTCGGTGGGGTCGGGGGCTTAGGAGTGAAGTGGCCTCCTTGTCACCCTGGGAAACACTGCCTCAGCCACGATGCTGCTGTGTGTTATGGAGGAGGGGTGGGTCCAGGAGGGAGGACTGAGGTGCTCTGTGAGGGATGGGGTTCATCGGCTCGGCTCTGCTGGGGCGGAGCCAATGTCTGCACCTCCCTGAGATGAGAAGCCATGCCCCCAGCTTCCTCCCCACCCCCAGGCACGCAGGTGGCGTTGGCCTCTTTCCCAGAGAAGGAAGGAGGCCAGTGTCCCCCTTACCTGGCCGTTCCCTTACTGTATGCGCCTGGGCTTGCGCACAGGGCCTGATCCACCATCCCCTGGCTTCTTCACTCCAGATTGGAGCCACACCTCCTCTTGCAGCTTTTTGGTAGTTAGTTCATTGGAGTTACAAGTCTGACAGACTTTCCTGCCTGGGCTAGCTGTGAACTGTGATCCTCAGATCTCAGCTTCCCAAGCAGCTAGGATTACAGGTGTGTGAGGCCGTGCCGAGCTTTGCCGTCGGCCATGAGGGGCTGGTGACTTGATGGATGTGCTGTCTGAGTGGCTGCTTCAGAGACGGGGGAGTGTCGGAGCAGGGCCGGGCTCGCTGGTGGTGGTCTCCGTGTCCCAGCTTAGACCAGCCCCTGCCTTGGTTACGAAGCCCACCATAAAGCTTCTCCAGAGACCAGTGCCCTCCCAGGCCTGTGTGCCTTCAGTGCTCCACACCAGTGCCACAGAGACCTCTCCATGAGACTCACTGCGACCCAGGTGGGCCTCCCGGCTCTGTAGACCACAGACGACACGCTTGCCCCAGACTAAACCAGCCCTGAGGTCTGTGAGCCACACCCAACAAGGGCTGTCCCGGTGCCTTAGGTTGATCGGTTATTCCTGGGGCACAGGCTGGTGGTGAGAGCTAGGATCCTGCTGGTGTCATGTAGCCAGGCCTCTCCATTCCCGGCACAGCATAGGTCAGGATGAGCTCACTGCGACGCGGTCTTAGCTGCCCGTGGCCTGGGCCTGACTGGCTGAGTGAGGTTCGGCCTTCCGTGTGTCCTGGAAGACACTGTGGAAGGCTGGCCTCCAGTGTCCTGTGGTCTCCTCGCTTCAGACCTTCTCCGTCTCATTTCTCTTCCTCCAAGATTTGGCCGAGGGGCCTCCACTTCCAGGAAGTATTCCTGGATTTTGTCTTCCTCTCCTCCTGGGCTTCCCTCTGTTGTTATCCCCAGTTTTAGCACCTGTTTTGTTTCCTGCATGTGTCTGAAGCACTGGAAGGTGGGCCTCAGGAGGCAGAGAGGGGGACCCCCCCCATGGGAGGCTGACCCCACAGAGCTGAAGTAGAGCAGAGTCCACAGTGGAGGCAGGCATCGATGGGGTGAGCTGTGCCGTGCAGGGGTGGGGAGGGGCGTGTTGTCCAGCCCCGGATGCCACACAGATGTAGCTTGTCACCATCTCTGAGAGCTGAAAATGTCTTACAACGATGACATTAGAGGCCAGCTTTTATCTCTATAATATGATGACAGTCTCCGTTTGTCCTGTGAGACCGAAGGACACAAAATGAGAGCTCCACACACCGGGGAGGTGGACGAGAGGGTGCACAGCAGGGCAGGGGGCAGGGCAGGGGCGGGGGCGGGGCGGGGGGGTGGGGGGGCAGGACGGGGGGGGCAGGGGGGGCAGGGTGGGAGGGGGCAGGGGGGGCAGGGTGGGGTGGGGGGAGCAGGGCAGGGTGCACAGCAGGGCGGGGGGGGGCAGAGCAGGGGCGGGGGGCGGGGGGCAGGGCGGGGGGTGGGGGCGGGGACATGGCGGGGGGGGGCGGGGGGGCGGGGGGGGCGGGGGGGCGGGGCGGGGGGGCGGGGGCGGGGTGGGGCGGGGTGGGGCGGGGGTGGGGGGGCAGGGGGGGTGGGGGCAGGGTGGGGGGGCAGGGTGGGGGGGGCAGGGCAGGGTGTACAGCAGGGGGGGAGGAGAGCAGGGGGGGAGGAGGGCAGGGGCAGGGCGGGGCAGGGTGGGGTGGGGGCGAGGCAGGGGCAGGGCGGGGGGGGGGGGGGGGGGGGGTGGCGGGGGCAGGGCGGGGGGGGCGGGGCGGGGGCAGGGCGGGGGGCGGGGCGGGGCGGGGGCGGGGGCGGGGCGGGGGCGGGCACTGAAGCACAGACGGGCAGGCGTGGTTGTCCCCACGGCAGCCCTGGAGCCGTTCCGTGCTCCTGGGCACCAGGAGTGGGATTGAGGGGTGCAGTGTGTGTGCTGCCACAAGTCCCTTGGGTCCCCCTGCTCCCAGCCTATGCCCCTCAAGGAGGTCCGCCAGCCGTGGAGCCTCAGCCCCGAGTAGACTGGCCATGCAGCGTCCAGCAGCAGCTCTGTGCCCCGTGCTGGCTGGTGCTGGGCCCACAGCCTGGTCTTGACTAGACAGCGTGTTCCTCGGCCTTATCTACCTGGACCTTTGCTTCTTCCAGGCCCCGCGGAGCTGAGTCGCTCCTGGCGGCCCCGGAGACGGGGATGGCGGAGCCTCGGGTGGGAGGGCGGGCTGGGAGGGAGGGCGGATGCGCTGGCTCTGGTGTGGTGGGGAGGGGGGGGCCGAGCTTCATGACCCCAGTTTGTCCACCAGCTGCGGGGGTGGGGATGGGGGACGGGCTCTCAGGGGCATCCTAAGCCCCACAAGTTGGTGACCTATGAGTGACCATTTTATCTGGGGTCAGAATTGCTTAACATGGAAGGGTCTTAGAGGTCTCCAAGCCCCACTCCCGCGTTTACGGAGAGGGAAACTGAGGCGAGGGGAAGCAACAGGGAAGCTGGAGCCTGGGGCTGGGGTTCAGTAGCCCTCTGCCAAGCAGGGCTGTGTGATTCTCTCCACCGGGCCTAGAAGCCTCTGGAAAGTCACAGAGGATGCTGCTGGTGGGCAGCGGGGAGGCCTGCACGAAGCAAGGGGGCTCTCAGAAAATACCCCGGCCTCAGGCCAAGAACACAGCTGCAGAGGCAAAACAGGATGCGGGGTCTCCGCTGATAGCCGGGGACAATGGCCGGGAACGGAAACGCCTCCAGACCCTCCGGAACCTCTCCGCTCAGCTTCCACAGAGGTCGGGAAGGGCGGGCACCTCTGGGGTCTACATCCTGTGGGGAGGAGGCAGAGGGGCACCCACGTCTCGCGTGGGCCTTGTGAGGCCCAGTCTGGGCTCTCTCTGCGAGCAGGGCCGAGATTCCCTGTCCAGCCCGTCCCTGGGCCTGGAGGAAGGTTGCTGCTCCCAGATCCGGCTAGGCTTTGGTCGCAGCGCCTGCCAGCCAGGCTACAAGGTAGGAACGCTTCAGAGCCAAGGAGGAGGTAGAACTTCTCTTCCCCCCCAATCTTCCATCCATGGGCCAGCAAACTAGGACAGCCCCACGGGCCAAGAGAGGGGCTTGCCCCTGTGTGTGTGTGCACGTGCACGCACATGTGTATACATGGATGCTTGTGTCTGGGCGCCGTACACATGTGTGTGTGCATGCATGCGTGTGCATGCACACAGAAGTAGAAGAGGAAGAGGGAACCAAGCTGAGGTTGCTGGGACGGGCGGGCAGCAGCTGCTCGACTTCCCCAATCTCGGTGCAGGCCGGAGCCTGGGTGTTCCCGGCCTCTGCAGACAGGACACGGCCTGGCCTCCATCCAGGAAGGAGCTAATGATCAACCAGCCAGCAAGCTCGGCCCGGCCATGGTGAGGAAGTAGGGCAGGAAGCAGGGGGGGGGGGGGGCGGTGGCAGGGCCCAGAGCCTGCCTGACTGTGGAGCCCGCCCGTACCCGGGCGGCCAGCTGGCGCCTGTGTCCTTGCGTCTCCGGTGTCTTCAAGGAGGTATCTGAGGAGCAGAGCCCTCAGGCACAGGGTCTGGGGGGGGTGTCCAGGTAGGAGGGGGTGATGGCTGTGGGGAGGAGGGCAGAGCTGGGTCTTGCCTTCAATGGACTCTCGGATCGGCTTCCTGCCTTCCTCTTTTAGGAAGGCTTTTCTGACTTGCTTGAGGTCCAGGGAGCAGAGGCCCCGGGCAGCTGCTGGGCGCTGTCTCTCTGCGTCCCCAGGGGCTGCTCAGGACTGGATTTTTCAGAGTTGCCGTGTGGCCTTGCGGGCTCCGGGCCTCTCCCTGCAAGCACTCCTGTCTGGATGGGGTGTGGGCGGTGACGGGCGGTGTGAGGGGTTCTGGGCTGGTGGGTCCCAAAGGTGGTGACCCTGCTTTGGCCACCACCACCCACCGTGCGGACACTACCCAGCCTCCCTGAGGTCTCTCTGGGTCTCGCCGGGCCTGGGGTGGCTCCTCCAGGAGCCTGGACCCTTGCCCTGCCCGGAGAAAGCAATGTCGGGCCAGACATCAGAGCCAGGGCAGCCCTACTCAGGCCTGGCCTCATGAATGTGCCCCCTCGCCTCTGGCCCAGGGGCAGGGGCACAGGTTGGCTGAAGGAGGGTAGCACCAGATTCCAGCCAACCGGAACCAGAATCCCACCAGTCCAGGGCTGGGGATGTGGGTTAAGTCCAGCAAATGCAAGGCCTTAAGTTCAAACCCAGCACCACCAGCACCATCACCACCACCAGAATCTTACCTGTCCCCTGGTGGGACCTGGACTGGGCCAGACCTCGGTCTGCACATCTGTGAGGTGGGCACCGCAGAGGCTCCATCCTCTGGGGCAGGGATTAAAGGTTAAAGGGGAGGGCAGAGCTCCCTGAGAGGGGGCCATCACTCAGCCATCAGCATCTGTGGACGCGGGGTTCCCTGTGTTGGGCCCGCGCCAGTCATTTGTGGGTGTGCAGTCCTCGAATTCGGGTGCCAAGGCACGGGGTACCATCAGCCCCGCTACAGAGCAGAGAAAGTGGGATGGCGTGCCAGCCCCATGGCTGCCCTTACCAGCAACGACACACTGCTGTCCCAACAGAGACAGAACTTGTCCTCAGAGCTCGGGGTGCCGTGAGTCAGAGACAAGCTGTGGGCAAGGCAAGGCTCCTTCCGGGGCGTGAGCGGATTCCTTCCCGCCTCTTCCAGTTTCTGGGGTCCCAGGAGCGGGGCTTGTGGCAGTCACCACTGTGATTCCCACCGGGCCGAGTCCACCCGACCCCAGCGTGACTCAGCCTCAGCTGAGGCTGGTGTCGGCTGCACAAACCCCACTTCCCCGCAGTGTCCCCGGCGGACACCCGCGGGGCAGCGTTCCCCTCAGCGTGGGAGGCAGGACGGCCCTCCAGAGGTTCTTGTGGGTGATGTGGACACGGTCTCACTGGTCCCTACTGTGTTCAGTAGGAGGCGGGCGACAGCTCCAGCCAGGCCCCCCGGCCTGCTGCCCGCATTGATGAAAGGCTGTCCCTGACCCCCAGGACCCTGCGCCCAGCCTCCAGGGGAGTGGTGCTGGCTGCCTGGGGTTCTCTTGGTCCCCTCCCAACCACTGTGATTGCTGGTGTTATGCTGGGGTCTGGATACCGTGATGAGCTGGGCAAAGAGGGCAGGCGAGAAGGGAGACGAGGCCGCTCCGGTCGCCGGGGCTTGGGGGCGGCCTGCTGCCCAGGGCTGCGTCTGGCCCACTCCCAGGAAGCAGGGGGGAGCCTGAGGCCTGGGGGGCGGGCGTCCTGCGTGGGCCTGAGCCCACGTGTGACACAGCTTCTCAGGTCTCTGCAAGCACCACTGTGCGCCAGCCCCAGGGACCTGGACTTCTCGGAGGGCCTGTCCCTGTCCCTGACCCCAGGGAGGTGGGCAGGAAGGGGGCCAATCTCCAGGTCATTGCCAGCTGACGCCAGCAGAGTGCGTGTGGGTGCAGTGTCAACCTGGCTCCTGTGTGTGTGTGTGTGTGCGTGCCAGTCCTGGGGTTTGAACTCAGGGTCTGGGAACTGTCCCTGAGCTTTTGTTCTTAGGCTAGCATTCTACCACTTCCGGCTTTTTCTTTTTTCTTTTCAGTGGTTAATTGGAGATGAGGATCTTGCCTGGGTTGGCTTTAAACTAAGATCCTCAGATCTCAGCTTCCTGAGTAGCAGGAATTACAGGCGTGAGCCACCCGTGCTGGGCCAGGCTGGCTCTTGAAAGTACAGAGATGGGAAGGCCAGCAGTACGGCCCGGTAGTGGGCAGGCCGAGGCTCTCCTAAGCCAGGGCCTGCAAGGTCAGGAGATGGGAACCAGGGCTCTGTTACGATGCTTCCGTGAACTCCAGCTACAAAGGCAGGAGACGCCTGGTGTTGCAGGCCTGGCCCAGGGCTGTCTGGTAGGAGCCAGAAGGGCAATTTGGCAAAACAAGGAAGGGGCAGACTCAAAGTCCAAGGCTCAGGCTGAACTCAAGGCTGGGGAGGGCACCGGCCTGGAGGATGCCGAGGAGGGGGTCAGGTGTGACCGGGTGGGCACGGCCCCCCGGGGCCGGGGGCAGAGGGCAGAGGCCTGTGGCATGACTGGTGTGTGATCCTGGGACCCACGATGGACAGCTGCTCCAGTGCCAGCTGCCCCGGGGCTCCTGGGTCAGGATCCAGGCCGAGAAGGCCTGGCACTGTCTGTGGGTCCCGGGCTGTGCCATCTCGGGACCTCCTGGGGTCAGTGCTGTCTGGCTCAGCCAGCACCACGGGCCCGGGCTGCCTTGGGACAGGAGCTAAGAAGGGGAGGGGGCTGAGACCGTTGCCCCCATGTGTGGGAGAAATCATCCACGCAGTGCCCAAGAAGGGCTCGGTGGCCCCCTTTTGGAGAACACTTGAAGTGGGGAGAGACAGGCTCCCCAGCTCACTCTGCCCCAAACAGACCCACGCCCAGGCTGGCAGCGCCACCGCGCGGCCCTGGGGAGGGCTCGTGGCACCTCTTTGGCCTGCAGGGCTCTTGGGGGTCCTGCATCCCGGACCCCAGGTCTGGCCCCTCGTCCTCTGCCCCAGTGGCCTCCTTGGCTGTCTCTGCAGGTCCTGGACGTCGGGTCCTGGCAGACGATCTGGTGGCACAAGTGCCATCCACCACTGTGGGCCGCGTGTTCTCTGAGCCTGCTGTTGACCGCCCTGTTCCAAGCAAGGGCTCAGTCAGGGGAGGCCAGCCCTGCCCTTTCATTCCCGGTGCGTGCGTGGAGAGAATCTGTGTCTGCTCCGAGGGCAAGGCCGAGATTTCCCAGCTCACGGTCACGTGGACCCGGTGAGGTCTGCGCACCGAGAGCCGGCGGTGGTCTGCCCTCTGCCCTGGAGGCCAGGCGGGCGGCTGACGCAGGCATCGCCCTGTGCTCCATGGCCTGCCCGCGCTCTGTGTCCGTGTGCGGCTCCTGCGCTGGTGTTTGCGTCCTGAAAGGGGCGCCATGTTGTCCATGCTGTGGCCCCCATAGTGACAAGGCCGCTGAACCCAGAGGTCGGCCTGCCAGGCTATACAAGGCCCTCGTTCATTTTATTTTTGGAGGGGGTGCCAGGGATAAAGCCAGGGTGTCTGCCCCTTGGCTTCACCCCCTTGCTGACCTCTGACCCCAGGAAAGGCTGAGGCAGAGTGACTACCTCCCATCCGGTTTCACCTTGACCCTTCACCTTTCTGCTTCCTCCACTTCCTTCCTTCCTGGGGTGCCCAGGGGTCTGGGCTGTCGGGGCCCTGGATGGGCTCCAAGGAGCCTTCTAGAAGCATTTGCACAGACTGTGGAGGGAGACCAGGCTGTGTGGGGCACCCTTTATAATCCCCAGCAGAGCCTCCTGGGGAGAGCATCTCCAGCGGAGCAGACCTGTGCTGCCCCGGCCCGTGGGGGCCTGGCTGGAAGCCACGTTCCACAGGTGTCCGGTGGCAACACGTGCTATTGTTTTTACACACGTTGACACACGTAGGCAGTCCTCTGTGGTCTATCTGAGCAGCCAAGGCCGAAGGCCCTGGTAGCGTGCAAGCCGGGGAAGCCCGGCCCGAGGACTTCCAGCCTGTGCCCGGGCTCCGGCTTTGGGGCCCGCCTGGGCGCAGGGCCCGGATGGAGCCTCTCCCAGAAGGCTCGACCAAGTTGCAGAGACAGTGGCTTACGAGGGAGGAGTCATCCGAGTGGAGATGGCTAACGGCTCAGCAAAGGCCCTGGGGTGCTGGGGGCACAGCAGGGTCCAGGGACCAAAGAGAGGCTGAGGAGGTAGCCTGCGGGGGGGGGGGGGCAGGAGGCGGGCCTCCCACTCTGCCCCTCCCTGTGCCGGCCCGACACCTGCTCTGATTCTCAGGTGCTGGGGACTCCACAGGCCTTCTCTGCTCGACTCTGCAGCTCCACAGCCTGCCCCCTAGAGGGGGACTTGGCCAAACACCCGTTTCCTTTCTAGCATGTCCAGCCCTCCGTCCAGAGGCCACCGTGGATCATGAAGGGGCCCCCGGAGACCATGGGGAGGGGGCCAGCGGGACCCTCTGGAAGCCACAGCCGCAGAGCGAAGGCCCAGCACCTGGCCATGCACTCACCGACTGGCTGCCAGCAAGCGGGGCCGGGGGAGGCCAAGGCCGAGCTCAGAGGCGGTGAGTGCAGACGGAGGCCCGGCCTCCCTCTCCCAGGACCTGCCATCGGCCCGGGGCTTCTCCTTTCCCGTGCGTTGAGAGTCACGTGCTGACTGGTGCTTTTCCCGATGTAGGTGGTATATCGGGAAGGGCCTGCAGGGTGATGGCCATTTATCTGGAGACTTCTAGAAGTTCTCCTGCAATCCTGCTTGTTCCTCACACCCCCTGGATGTCCCAGGGAAGGCTTTGCTCCCCAGGAGGCCCACCGAGGCCTGGGAGGCCACAGGGCTGGTCTACCCTCCACAACTGATGACCAGATCAGGCCTAGTGCCCCTAAGGTGCCAGGCAGTACTTCCTACCCAACCACAGGTGGGCACAGGAAGGGACCTGGGTTCTAATCCTGGGTGTCGGCGGGCCACTGCTTGACTGGCAACCTCCGTGAACTCCAGGACCCCTCCCTGCATGCCCTCAGACTCTGGGATAGAGGAGAGAGGAGCCCTGGGTGGAGAGGCCTGACTCCTCCCTCATCCCGCCTGGCTGTCCAGGGCTGGGCCCTGCCGACGCTCAGCCCCGAATGACCCCGGCGGAAGGGAGGTACAGCCTCCGCCGACCTGAGGAGGCTTCACCTCTGTTGTCCTGCCGTGAGCATGTGTCAGGGGCTCCCCGCCACCAGAGGCCCCTGTGTATGGACAGGACCCCGTGTCTGCCTCCCACCTGCCGATTTCCTCTGCGTGTCAGGGAATAGCACCCATTCTCCCCAAGCAGACTCTGCCAACGTGCGCGATTCACACCCTGGTGTGTTCTCGCTCGGTCTCCACACGTGACTGACTGTTTCTGAGTGGTTTGAGAGCAGACCGCAGACGTGAAACCCTTCCTCTGACAGAGGCTTGTGTTTCCCCATTCCCAGGAACCTGCTCTAGGGACCCCAGGGCAGTGATTTAACAGTGGGCCCCTGGTTTTCCTAATGCTGTTCTCGGGCAAAGCTTGCTGGTTGTCCCGACTGTGTTCCCGGAGCCTCTGAAATTCCAGAAGTCTGCTCCCTGCCTCTGACAGCTCCTTTCTACCCAGAAGTTGCTTCTGGAACATAGTCCAGCCACCCTGATTGGCCCCTGTTTGGATTCCATGATGCTTCTTTCTGGTCCCGTAGGGATTGTTCCGTGCAGTGTCTCGGGCATGTAACGGCCTCGGGTCTGCTTCCTAGCAAAGCTCCTGTGCTTCGCTTTTTTGCTCGAGGCCGGTGCTCTACCAGGTTTGGCATCTTGGGAAGGCATTATCCTGGGCCATCCGAGAGGGCCTGGACGCTGTCACGGGGTCTTTATGTGGGGCGGGGAGGAGATGGAACTGTGAGGGTTAGGAGCCAATCAGAGAGCCGAGTGGAGGCCAGCCTGGGGGCCGGAAGGCAGGCAGCCTCCTGCAGCGGGGTCGGCCCGGGCCACCCAGCCCTTCCCGCTCAGAGCTACCCGCCTTCATTCGGCCACGTCAGAGTCCAGAAAGACACGCTAGCACCCGTGCTGCGCCGTCTCCTGGGTGCGGAGACGTGTCTCGCTGTCCCGTGGGGGCGCACGGCTTCCTTCGGCTGGGCTTCGGTGAGCGACCGATGGGAAAGGAGGCTGGGCGGGCGCTGAGCCTCCTCTTCTTCCAGAGACACTTGGGTGTCTGCGAGGTGCCTGTGCCGGAAGCCCAGGGAGTTGCTGTGTCACCGACGAAGCTCCGCCGCCTGGCCAGACGGCAGCGTATCCCACAGGTGGGTGTCCTGCGCGGCCTGGGCGCGTGGCCCAGTGCTGTGCCAGCCGGCCCTCTGTGTCCGTCGTGAAACACCGGCGGCCGCGGGCTGGGAGGGCACCGGCGACTCCGGCGGGCCATGCGGAAGCCGGCAGCCTGCTCTCTCCCCGGCCAAGTGGGCTGGGGACTGCGCGGGTGACGTGAGGCCTACAAGTGTCCCCTGGGGGCTGCACGGTGACACAAGGGACCCGCTCTGTCACGGGGTGAGCCCAGGACGGCGGGAGCCCCGGGGAGGGGTGTCGGGGCAGGCTTTCTAGAGAGGGGTTCCAAAGACCCTCATCCCCGGCCGCCGGAGGCAGCACAGGGCGGGGGGAGGGGGAGGCGACAGAAAGCTCCAGGCTTGTGAAGTCCCCCCGACCCCGGACACCGCCTGTGGGGGAAGCTGAGTGCCCGCTCTGCGGTTCGACATTCGCCGTCACCATGGCACCCCATACCCTCTCTTTGGGGCGGCCAGCGCGGTCGCTTGGGTTGGCTAGGCCGCGCTGGGCAGTTGCACAGACTGCTCTGGGCTGGGAGATGCGAGGTCCGCCCCGTGGGTGGAGTGCGTGTCGGCCCTCAGGGTCTCGTGGGCTCGCAGCTGGGATTTCCGTGACATGCCGGGCGGTCCCCCTCGTGTGGGGTCCACCCCAGGTTCCAGAAGCTCCACCCTGCCCCACCCTGGGCCCCTCCCTGCTTGAGAGTAGTGTCCATTCTTGGTGTCCACTCTCGGCCTCCAGGACAGAGGCTGGGAGGCAGGTGTCCAGCCTGTCCTGAAGGCATGGGGGATGACCCCTGTCTCACATAAGAGCACGTGTACCAGAGTCCCCTAGGGTGGCTGGGAGTAGAGGGGAGGTGGCCATGCTGGTCATCCTGCTTGCAAGCAGGAGCAAAGGCCCTGGGGCAGGATTGGTGCCTTGGTATGTTGGAACAGCAGAGAGGACCAGGCTTTGGCTGTGAGGTGCAGAGCTTGGCTTTATTCTGGGGGGGGGCGGGGGCACTGTAGCTGTGCTGTGCCACCGGCCACCACAGGCCATCGCTGGCCACGTGGGGCTGCCTGCAGTCACGTTCCCCAGGAAGGTATGAAGATCCCACCTCCTGGAGCACTGCCAGCTTCCCGAGGTCTGCAGTGAGGAGCGTGTGGACAGGAGGCTGGCAGGGTGGACGCGGCCGTCCTCCTGCCCAGAGCGCTTGGAGCTGGGCCAAGTCAGGAGCCCAAGTCAGGACCTGGGCCGAGCCTGAGAGGCCCAAGCCAGGCAGAGGCCAGGCCGGGGCCATTGGAGGTGGGCGCGGGGCGGAGGCCGGGCAGCTGATGTGTGACCCACAGCAAGGGCCGTCTGGACACAGGGAGCTGGCGAGGGAGCTGAGGTGGAGGAAAGCAGGAGCTGCGACCCAGGGGTCTGTGGAGATGGACCCGGTCTGTGCCCGGGAACCAGAAGCCGCGGTGGCAACACAGGTGGCTGCGGCGGACGAGCTCCTGTTGGCCTGCTGTGGGGACCGCGCCCAAGGCCCTGTCTCCCTGTCCAGGCCAGGCACAGCTGGAGCCCTTGAGGCCAGAGGCCCCTGTTCCCTGCGGGACAGCCTCTCACAGCTAGGGAAACCGAGGCCAGAGAGAAAAACAATAGTCAAGGCCTCTCGGGACATGGCCGGGGTAGAGCCTGGCTGTCTAGAGCTGCCTGTGAGGCCTGGGCCCGGGTCCTCGGTGTCAGCTCTGTGGGTGGGGGCCCGCGGGGGTGGGGAGCTCCCCGCTGCCCCCCCCCAGGGCAGGGCAAACCGCCCCTTCCATCTGCTTCTGCAGACCTGGCCCTGCAGCTGCGGGCCGTGCGGAGGAGGAGCGGGCTGCCGGCCCCAGGCCTGCAGGAGGCCCTGCGGGCACGGCTGCGCCTGCTGGAGGGGGACAGCCGGGACGTGGCCCGCGTGCTGGGCGTGAGTATGGCCTGCGCGGTGGGGGGCGGGGGGGAGCGGGGAGGGGGAGAGGGGCCGGCCGGCCTTCACCGGCACAGACAGGGGAGGACAGGGCTGGGCCCAGGGCGGGAGGGCGGCCGCCTGGCGACGTGCGCAGACTCCGGGGTTTGAACCCTGTCTGCACTGCCAGCTGGTCACGAGCGGCCTGTAAACACCAGGAGCCCCAGAGGGATCTGGCTGGCTTTTCTTTCTTTCTTTTTTTTGGCTGGTCATGGAGCTCACACGCTGTCCCTGAGCTCTTCAGCTCAAGGCGAGTGCTCTGCCACTGCCACCACAGTGCCACTTCCAGTTTTCTGGTGGTTACGTGGAGCTAAGAGTCTCACGGACTTTCTGCCTGGGCTGGCTTTGAACCGTGATCCTCAGATCTCAGCCTCCTGAGTAGCTAGGATGACAGGCATGAGCTGCCCATGCCCAGCTTTGCTTTTCTTTTTGGGTGGTACTTGGGCTTGAGCTTGCTAAGCAGATGCTCTCTGTTGGAGCCTTGCCCCAAAACCTTTTCTTTGGCCTTATTTATTTTTTCCCACCACGTCTTGTGTTTTTCCTGGAGTTGGCCTCCCGGAGCCTCCTCCTGCGGACTGCCTCCTGAAGGCAGTGGAGAGCCTCGGCTGGCTGGCAGGCCGCACCGGGCTTGGCCGTGGCAGAACCTGCCCTGCCCTTGCTGCCCCCAGCCCGGGCCGAGTGTGCAAGGTGTGTGGGTGCGGCGCCTGCTCTCGGAACCGCTGGAAACGCCTCTCATCCCTGTTTCTTCCTCTTAAGGAGCTGTCGGCCAGGCTGCTGTCCATCCACAGTGACCAGGACCGGATCATGGTGACGTTTAAGACGTTCGAGGAAATCTGGAAGTTTTCTACCTACCACGCTCTCGGTAAAGCGGCCACCTTCCCCAGAGTCCAGCGCAGGCCCCCGGAGGCCGCTCCCGTGCGTGCCCCACCGTGGCCTCTCCAGAGAAACCGCAAACGTAGGGCCGGCGAGGGGCCGTGTGTACCCCCGGGTCGGTGGTGCGTCTGTTCTGGTGGAGCTAGGGGGCCCCAGGTGGTTCTGTCTGTGCTGTGAGCACTCACGCTCCTCTGGAGGCTGGGCAGAGGGAGGCTGCTCTCTGGAGGCCTGTGTGCCAGGCCCAGCTGCCGTGTGTTCTCCTCCATGTCAAAGTCCTTTTGAGTCTAACTGCACTCGGGTGGGATCTTCAGCACACCCTCCAGGCCACCTTCCTGTCCCTGTCCTCAGATGGACGTACAGCGTTTAGTGTGTGTGAAGAGCTCACTCTCCATTTGTCTCGAGTATGCGGGCTGGTGAGGCCGTGGCTCACAAAGGCTTGATTCCCCCCAAATGGGGACCAACACAGTAGCACCACAGAAAGGCTTGGGAAATCCAGTCCAGGGTTCCAGGTCATTTTGTATTGTTGCTTTGTTTTTATGCCAGCCCTGGGGCTTGAACTCAGGGCCTAGGTGCTGTCTGTTGGCTTTTTCATTCAAGGCTAATGCTCTACCACTCAAGCCACAGCTCCACTTCCGGCTTTTGGTGGTTAATTGGAGATAAGAGTCTCTCAGAGGTGGGCGCTGGTGGCTCATGCCTATCATCCTAGCTACTCAGGAGGCTAAGATCTGATGATTGCGGTTCAAAGCCAGCCCAGGCAGGAAAGTCTTTGAAACTCATCTCCAATGAACCACCAGAAAGCTGGAAGTGGCGCTGTAGCTCAAGTGGTAGAGCGCTCACCTTGAGCTGAAGAGCTGAGGGACAGCGCCCAGGCCCAGAGTTCAAGCCCCACGACCAATTTAAAAAAAAAAAAAAAAGAGTCTCTGGGACTTAATGCCTAGACTGTCTCTGAAATGCGAGCCTCAGATCTCAGCCTCCGGAGTAGCTGGGATGACAGGCGTGGGCCACCGGCCTGGCCGCCAAGTGTGTTTTGTGACCTCGTATTCTGCACCTGGCATGTACAAATGCACTCAGTAGTGTGGATGGGGCTGGACGTGACCCCAGACCCGTAGACGGCAGGGTGGGTGCAGAGGCGCCGCAGCTCCTGGGTGGGCACAGAGGTTCCCGGGTGGGGTGCAGAGGCCCGGCGGCCCCTGGAGGCCCGTGTCGGTCCACAGAAACCCTTCAGGGCGGGTCCCCCAGGCCTCCGGCCCTCTCCGGAGCTCCCCCCGGTGACCGGGCCTGGCCTTGCAGGCTTCACGCACCACTGCCTGGAGAACCTGCTGGTGGGCCCGGCCTTCTGGCTGCTCCCGCCCCGCGAGGAGGAGGAGGAGACGGCCATCCGTGTGCTGGTGGACCAGGACGCCCTGAGGGAGATGCACGAGAGCCTCCTGGTCCAGGAAGGTGGGCGCCCTGTGACTGTGCTGGGGGTTCTGCCCGGGGGTGGGGTGGGGGGGGTCCGCGGCGGGGACCCTGCCCGGCAGAGCGCCAGCCGTCCGGGTCTGGTCACCCCGGGCCACCCTCTGTCCCTCTGAAGGACGCTTTTTTGTCCTGTGTCCTGACCACCGGGTGAGAGCAACCACACGCTCAGGAAAGGACCCCCAGCCCCGCGGGCGCGCGTCGGGGGGAGACCTCCCGCCCTCCAGCTCCAGCGTGTCCTCCCAGGAGCCGGCCACCGCGCCAGCGCCAGCGCCCCTGGAGCCCTTTCACCAGTAGGTACCGAGCGGGCCACCCATCCCCACGGCCGGCCTCCCTGCCCTGTCCTCACGGCCGGCCTCCACACCTGTCCCCACGGCCGGCCTCCCCACCCATCCCCACAGCCGGCCTCCCCACCCATCCCCACAGCCGGCCTCCACACCCATCCCCACAGCCGGCCTCCACACCCATCCCCACAGCCGGCCTCCCCACCCATCCCCACAGCCGGCCTCCACACCCATCCCCACAGCCGGCCTCCACACCCATCCCCACAGCCGGCCTCCCCACCCATCCCCACAGCCGGCCTCCACACCCATCCCCACAGCCGGCCTCCACACCCATCCCCACAGCCGGCCTCCACACCCATCCCCACAGCCGGCCTCCCCACGGCCAGCCTCCCCACCCATCCCCACAGCCGGCCTCCACACCCATCCCCACGGCCAGCCTCCACACCCATCCCCACAGCCGGCCTCCCCACCTGTCCCCACAGCTGGCCTTGCCACCCCGTCCCCATGGCCGGCCTCCCCACCCATCCCCACAGCCGGCCTCCCCACCCATCCCCACGGCCGGCCTCCACACCCATCCCCACAGCCGGCCTCCCCACCCATCCCCACGGCCAGCCTCCACACCCATCCCCACAGCCGGCCTCCACACCTGTCCCCACAGCCGGCCTTGCCGCCCGTCCCCATGGCCGGCCTCCACACCCGTCCCCACAGGCCTCTCAGTTTTGCCCCAGGTCCTGTTTGCCTAGAGCTGGTGGAGGCTCGGGTCCCTTCTGCTGCTTCCTTGCTGTGTGGCCTTTGCGGTCAGTCCTCCTCTCTGCCTCGCAGACTCCTGCCTGGGGGCCTGGGGCATCGGGCGGGCAGGGCCGTGCTGGGTTTGCAGGGCATGGGAGGGCTCGGCGAGCGGTTTTGTCATGCTGCCCCGTGGCCTCCGTCCTCACAGCCAGGAATGAAGCCTAGGTACAGGAACCAAAGGCTAACACGCGCTCCGTTCGCTGGCTGAGCGTGGAGTGTAAACCGCCGGGGAGTTAGCTTCCTGGAAGCCAAGGCAAAGAGGGAACCCACAGCCGCTGAGGCTCCGCTCGGGGCGGAGGTTGTCCTGGACGCTCCAGCCCGGAGCAGGCAGCACCCTCCCTTCACCCAGCCCTGAGGCCGGGGGCTGTCCAGTGCCCCATCCGGCAGGCCCTGAGTCCGGGGCTGTCCAGCGCCCCATCCGGCCATCTTGTTTTCTTTTTCTTTTTCTTTTTTTTGTTTTGTGTCTGGTCGTGGGGCCTGAACTCTGGGCCTGGGCGCTGTCCCTCAGCTCTTCAGCTCAAGGCCAGCGCTCTACCACTTGAGCCACAGCACCACTTCTGGCTTTTTTTTCCTGCTTATGTGGTGCTGAGGAATCGAACCCAGGGCCTCAGGCATGCAAGGCAAGTGCTCTACCACTGAGCCACCTTCCCAGCCCAGCCATCTTGTTTTTTACTTGAGGCAGCGGAGGCCTGGAGCAATGACGGTCCCACGGCACCGAGAAAACAGCAGGACCAGGATTAGAATCAGGGCTCCTGGGCCCCACTGCCTCAAGTCTCACAAATCCTGCTGGGCTGAGAACTTTCCAGAAGGAAGTAGGGACAGACACTCTGCAGACACATGGGGGCGTGGGTTAAGGAGAGGGAGAGGAGCGTGTGTGAGGCAGAGGCTGGCACTCTGGTGTGGAGGCCGCACACCTGGGTGGGGGGTGTGTGTGGTGCACACGCGTGTGTGGGGCGGTGCTGGCCCCGTGAAGGCCAGCCCCTGCCCAGCGGCCCCCTGCCCGGACCTGACCCCCGCAGCGCAGGCCTCTGTCTCCCCAGGTGGGCTCTGCGGGTCCCCTGGGACCCCGCCGATGATGCTGACTGTGGCCCCCCGGCGCCCAGCGTCCCGTGCGCGGGTACGTGTCTTGGCCTTCCTTCCCCGGGGGTGTGGGAGGTGTCTGGCTAGCTGACCCTTCCTAGAGGCAGAGGGGAAGGCTGGGGTCTGCTCCGGGCTCAGGGGTGAGCATGGAGGCCAAGAGGCCCTGCACCCAACACTCAGGAAGCCAGACGGAGCTCTGGTCACTACTCTGGGGTGGACGGCACCCTCCCGCCCCTTGCTCACCCCCTCCCCCCACCCGGAGGCCCTGGCCAGCGGGACTGGGCTCTGTTGGAAACTGCTGGGCGCGGGTAGAGGCTCCGGCCCGCCCTGTGCCTAGCCTCCGGTGGAGGCGGGAGGCCGGAGGCCAGCCCCACGGCGACCCCACCCTTTGTCTTTTCTGGCCTCCTGGGGTCTACGGCCGGACTCAGAGCCCTGCCAGAGGCAGGGGCATTTGGGCCTGGAGCTGCATGCCACCAGAGTTGAGTTACCTCAGTTTCCCGTCGTTAGCCTATGCTTACAAACACCCATGGGTCTCTGGGGACCACACAGCGGGCCAGCCCCTCTGTCCGCTACTGGCCAAAATGGAGCCGTCTGGTTGTCCCCGGGCGGGCCTCATGGCCGACGCGAGCCTCCTTCCCCAGGGCTTGGCCTGGCCTCCGCCGTGGCCGACCACCAGGGCGCAGGCCCCGAGGAGGTGTCCTTCCACAGCGGCGACGTCATCGAAGTCCTCGGTGCCCGGGTGCCTGGCCTGCCCTGGTGCGTGGGCCGGCACGTGGCCAGCGGCCAGGTGGGCTTCGTGCCAGCCGGTCTGGTGCGCATGCAGGAACCCACGTCGGGGTGAGTGAGCCCCCTCCCCAGTCCCCCTTCCCCTCCAGGGACCCGTCTCCCTCCAGCTGCCTGGTGGCGCACGGGAGGCTGTCCAAGAGGCTCCTCGCTGCCTTCCCTGCAGCCTGTGCTGCCTGCCTGGTCCCTGGTGCCCAGCTCTGCCCCATGTGGACCCCCATGTCCTCCAGGGGGCCGCAGGGGGCTGGCCACGCCCACGTCGCTTCCTTGATACTTGGGGCCAGATGTCAGGGTCACGGTAACCGCTGACCGCTGACCACAGGCCCCCTGCATCGTGCGAGGCCCCTCCGCCTCTGCCAGCCACCGCTGGCTCAGGCTCCTCAGCTGCCCACCCATGCCCACAGTCCCTGTCCCTGTGTCCCCGTCTCTGTGTCCCTGTCTTCGCGTCCCTGTCTCTCTGTCTCTGCGTCCCTGTGTCTCCATCTCTGTGTCTGTCCCTCTCCCTCCCTCCCGCCCTCTTTTGTTATTCTCTTTCTCTTTTTGTGCCGGCTCTGGGGCTTGAACTCGGGGTTTGGGCACTGTCCTATAGCTTTTTTTGCTCACAGTTGGCAGTCTACCACTCGAGCCACAGCTTCATTTCCAGCTTTTTGCTGGTTTAGTGAAGACAGTTTGTAGGGTTTGTCTGCCCGCGCGGGCCTCAAGCCTCAATCCTCGATCTCAGCCTCCTGAGGAGCTGGGATTGTAGGCGTGTGGTGCTGCGAATGAGGGCTGTGAGCAGAGCCGCTGTTTCTCCAGGTGGGAGAGCGCGGTGTTCCTGAGCGAGGAGGACCGGGCCTTCTTCGGCACCCAGAGCCACTTTTCTGAGGAGGACGCGCGGAAGCTGCTGAGCAGGATGTCTGGCACAGACGTGGGCACCGTGTACAGCCTGGGTGGGTGCCGAGGGCTCGTGGTGGCCTTCACCCCCCAGGACCCAGGGAGAGCACCCCACACTGACCACCGAGGACAGCTTTCTGGGGATGATTTGTGGTCATTTCAAGGAGGTGGAAGCCAAGGCTGGAGAGATACCAGCCCTGGAGGGAGGAGGGCGCGTGGGGGGGGGGTGGGGGGGAGGGCTTCATCCCAGGTCTGTGGCACCTGATGCAGATCTCTTGGAGATGTGGGGGTCCGGGGTGCCCCTCGGGAGAGCATGGCCCTGCCTTGGAGTGCGGGGGGGAGGATGGGGCCTGTGGGGGGGGGGGGGGGCGGCCGCAGACCACTGTGCCCTGCCCCAGCCTGGAGACCGGGAAGCCGCAGGTTCTCTGGCCCCCACGCCGCTTCCCCCTGATGGGTGCTGACCAGAGAGCCGCTGCTGCTGGCCTCAGGGTGACCGCTTTCTCCCCTCCCCCCTCAGACCAGCTGGACGCCACGTGGGAGCAGCCGGAGACAGCAGGTGGGCACCGCCCCACGTCTAGGCTTTGGGGACGGAGGCGGGGCAGGGCAGCCGCGCCGGGCATGGTGGACTGAGGACGGTGACGTTCTTCTCTGCTGGGTGGGTGGGGTGTGGGGGAGGCTGGGGGTGGCATCTGTGGGGGTCTGAGACACCCCCACCTCTCCCAATGAGTGGCCAGCTCCCGTGGCTCACGGCTGAGGGTCCCTTCCTGGGCCTCGGTCCAGGCTGGGCCTCAAGATCTGCGGGCAGTGGTGGCCAGGGCCTGTGGCTGTAGAAGAGGCCCCTCTCCCGGCAGGGACCCTCCTCCTTCACCCCTGCCTCCCACTTGCTCCCTGCCCCGGAGCATCTGCAGGCCATGCCCCGGGGATGTGAGCAGCCCAGGGCCCCGGGGTTTCCCTGCAAATGGAGCCATCCAGGCTGAGCCCATGCAGCCCGGGGGGGGGGGGGGCGGGGGGGGGAGGGAAGGTTCTAGAGATTGCAGGGAGTCGGCCCCAGGGCTCTTTGGAGCCCCGCAGCCAGGGTTAGGGGAGGATGGGTAGGGGCCGGCTCTGCCCAGGCCCCTGAGCAAAGGCCCTGCGGTCTCTTCCAGCTGCCCAGGCGGGAAGGCAGCTGGCAGCCGGTCTGGCAGGACCCGGGAGAAAGCCGGCCTGGTGCCATCGGGTCGTGAATGTGACACTGAACAACTGTGGTGTGTGTGTGTGTGTGTGTGTGTGTGCACGTGCGTGTGTGCACGCGTGTGTGCCAGTCCTGGGGCTTGAACCCAGGGCCTGGGCACTGTCTCTGAGCTGTTTTTCTCAAGGTGAGCACTCTGCCACTTGAGCCACAGCTCCACTTCTGGCTTTCTTGGTAGTGAATTGAAGATAAGAGTCTCACAGATTTCCCTACCGAGGCTGACTTCAAACTGTGATCCTCAGCTCCCCGCCTCCTGAGTAGCCGGGATGGCAGGAGTGAATGCCAGTGCCGGGCATCCTCTCCGGCAGTGGGATGACCAAGGACCCACTTTTAGCCTCGTATACTCCGGAGTTAGGGCCCAGAGACAGACGGGAGTCTAACTAAGCATTTTGGTGACTTTCAGAAACACAGCTTCCTCACGTGAACCTAGAGCCGTGCGAAACTCTGCAGACGATCAAGAATGTTCTAGAACAGTGCAAATCCTGCCCGCCATGTCCCGAGGAGCCAACCTCGTGGGACCCCCAGGCCTGGCCCCGCGGTGTGAGCGCGCCGGAGCCCGAGGAGCCCCCCTTCTGCCTGGATGCAGGAGCCGACTGGGAAGACGCGGACGCTCCGGGCTCCCCACTGCGGGTGCTGAATGCCCCTGGGCACCGGGCGTGCCCCCGCGGCCTGTGCGAGGCCTCGCTTCCATGGCTCAGCGCGGCGCTCTGCGGCTCTGCAGACGAGGACGCGCTGGCTGAGCGCCTGGCGCGGGCCCGGGCGGCGGCCAAGAAAGCCGGTCTGGGCATGGCCCTGGCCAGGCTCTGCTTCCTGCTGGGCCGGCTGTGTGCCCGGAGGCTCAAGCTGTCCCAGGCCCGGGTGTACTTCGAGGAGGCGCTGGGGGCCCTTGGACACAGCTTCGGAGACCTCTCCCTGACGGTGGCCGTGTACACCCACCTGGCCGCCATTTACCTGAAGCAGAAGAACAGGCAGAAGGGTGTCCAGGTGGTTCCCAAGGCCGCGGCCCTGCTCCTGGGGACCCCCGGCCCCACGGCCAGCACGGAGGCGGAGGCCGAGCTCCTCCGGTATGCCCTCCGCAGGGCCATCTGCACCCGGAGTCCGCAGGCCGAGGCCCGGGCCTGCTTCCTGCTGGCCAAGCACCATGCCCGCCTCAAGCAGGCCCACGAGGCCCTGCCCTACCTGGAGAGGCTGCTGCTGCTGCTGCCCACGCCGCCCCCCGGGGCCGCCTCCTGGCCCACCGACTGCCACCTGCTGCTGGCGGACATCTACGGCCACAAGTGCTTGCCCCACCTGGCGCTGAGCTGCGTCCGGGCGGCCTCGCCCTGGAGCAGGGCCTCGCTGGCCGGCTGTCTGCGGAGTGCGCAGCTGGTCCTCCACAACGCGCCCGGGCTGCCCGGCCCGAGGAGGGCGGACTCCGGACTCCCCGCCCAGGCCGCCCACTACCTCCGGCAGGCGCTGGCCACCACGGCCGCGGGCCCCGGGCGGGCCCCGCGCGGCCCCCTCTGCGCCAGCCTGGCTCAGCTCCACAGCCAGCACGGGCAGCACGGCCAGGCCATCGCGCTCATGACGCAGGCCGTGCTGGCAGACGCTGGCTGCGGTGCCCGGCCCATCGTGGACCGCCTGGTGTCGCTGGCCTGGTTATGCCTGCTGCACGGGCAGAGCCCGGAGGCCCTGGGCATCCTCCAGTCCATCTTGGAGGCGGCGGTGGCCGGGGAGGACCAGGAGGGCGTGGTCACCAACATGCTGGCCATCGCCCTGCGGAGGACGGGCCGGACCCGGCGGGCGGCCGAGGGCTACTACCGCGCCCTCCGGGCCGCCCGGAGCCTGGGACAGCTGCACAACCAGGCCGTGGTGCTGGCCAACTTCGGGACCCTGTGTGCGCAGGTGGGCGCCAGCCGGCTGGCCCAGCACTACCTCCGGGAGGCCATCGGCCTCTTCTCCCGGCTGCCCGGCCGGACGTGCGGCCGGGACTTCACCCAGGTCCTCCTGTGGATGGGCCGTCTGTGCACCCGCGGGACCCTGGCCCAGCGTGGAAAGTGCTACTACATGTGGGCCTTCCTGGTCGCTGTGGAGACCGGCCACCTGGAGAGTGAGTGGGGTCCCCCACCGCCCGGGTCTGCCTCCAGCCCCACCCTCGCTCTCTCCCTGGAGAGACAGCATGCCTTCCCTCCTCTCCCTCGGCGTGGGGGGAGCTGGCAGGCGTTCCTCTGGTGTTGGGGGCAGCCATGAGGGGGTCTGCGTGCTGGGAATGCCCCCAGGAGCCTCTCAGTGCACCCCTAGCCCCCGATATAACCTGAGATCAGGCCTCGCTGAGCTCGATGAGAGTCTGGCCTCCTCTTCCCACCTTCCGAGCTGCTCAAGTGAGCAAAAAACAAAAAACAAAGTCTCGCGTTTGCTGGATGTAAGCCAGGCTCCCCTGGGACTGTTTGGAGAGCAGCCGGGTGGGTCTGCCGGGCATCCAGCCTTGCCGCGTGGGTGAGGGCAGCCTCTCCAGCATGGACTAGAGGGCAGCCTTGCGAAGGCCCAGGGATGAGTAAGCAGAGTCGGCGTAGAGCTTGACGTGGGTGGATAGGATGGTTGATGGTTAGAAGGGGGCGGGGCAGCACCCAGTGCCGCCGGCTGTGGTGTGGCCGAGGCCTGTGAGCATGCGAGCTGGTGAGGGCTGCGGCACCCTCTGCACGGGTGGACAGTGGCCGGGCGGCAGGTGGCGTGTGGGAGAGCCGTTGGTGGAGAAGGCGGCTGTCCCCGGGGAAGGCCACGTCCTGGGGCATTGGCACACCCTCTGCCCTGGGCACTGCTCACCCCCCAGGACACCCTGTCCTCACAGAAGACTGCTCTGGGAGACTCTGCTGTCCCCCAAGGGTCCGAAGGTTGGGTCCCCAGCACAGGTCCAGCAGGCTCATGGCATTGATGGAACTGACCTCGCAAAGAGGCCTACGGCAAGAAGGAAGGGAGGGAGGGAGGGAGGGAGGGAGGGAGGAAGGAAAGAAGGAAGGAAGGAAGGAAAGAAGGAAGGAAGGAAGGAAAGAAGGGAGGGAGGGAGGAAGGAAAGAAGGAAGGAAAGAAGGAAGGAAGGAAGGAAAGAAGGGAGGGAGGGAAGGAGGGAGGGAGAGAGGAAGGAAGGAAGGAAGGAAAGAAGGGAGGGAGGGAGGGAGGGAGGGAAGGAGGGAGGGAGGGAGGGAGGAAGGAAGGAAGGAAGGAAAGAAGGGAGGGAGGGAGGGAGGAAGGAAGGAAGAAAAGAAGGGAGGGAGGGAGAGAGGAAGGCAGGAAGGAAGGAAGGGAGGGAGGGAGAGAGGAAGGCAGGAAGGAAGGGAGGAAGGAAGGAAGGCCCACACAAGAGCTTCTTCAGCAGCACACAATGCTCCCATAGGGCAACCTGTAGCTGGAAGACCCGACACCCACGGCCACCACCAGGTCCTGGCCCTACCAGCCAGCTGCCCCTCTCCTTCAAGGCTTTCCGGAGGGCAGGGCATGGAGACCCGCAGACAAGGGTGGGGAGCAGGGCAGGACCCCAGAGCTGCCAGCGTCCTCCGACCTCTGGGGTCATCTGGGGTCACCAGACATTCTGGTGCAGTAGGCATTTTCCTAGGATTTGGGCAGCTCCAAGTGGGGGCTTCCTATCGTGACGTACAATGAATTCTTCACATAGTTCTTTCACCTTCTTTTGTTTCTGAGGTTGGTAGCACTGTGCCTCTTTGGTTCTGATTGCTCTTTTGGCCAGCAAAGATTAGTCAGATTTGCTTATCTTTTTAAGCAGGATGCTGGTGGGTCACGCCTGTGATCCTAGCTACTCAGGAGGCTGAGATCTAAGGATGGTCGTTCAAGGCAGCCTGAGGAAGAAAAGTTTGTGTAGGATGCCATCTCTAAAATAACTAGCCAAAGCCAGGCTAGAGGTGTGGCTTCAGTGGCAAAGCATCAGTTGAGCAAGGAAGCTGTGTTAGCTGAGGACCTTAAGTTCAAATCCCAGTAATGCAACAAAAATTATTCATTTTCAAGTAACCAACTTTCAGTTCATTGATTTTCTCTATTGCTTTTATTTTTTTCCTGCATTATTATTATTTAATTATTTCTGCTCTGAAATTTTTCTTTTTGCTGGCTTTATGCTAGTTAGCTCTTCTTTTTTCTAGTTTCTCTGGGTGGAAGTTTAGATTTATGGTCTGAAGTTTTTTTTCCCACTTTTCACAGGAAGGCATCCAATAGCTATGAATTTCCCTCTAGCACTGCTTTGGCTGCATCCCTTCAGTTTTTTGTGCTTTTGTTTTGAATCATCTCAAAGTCCTTTTTTGTTTCCCTGTGAATTCTTTGCTGACCCCATATGTTTTTAGGAGGGTGCAGTTTGGTTTTTCATACAATTGTGACTTCCCCAATTTATTTTTTATTACTGTTTCTGATTCCTTCCCAAGAGGGGGGAAAGTACATTTCACAAGATTTCAAGCCTCTGATGTGCAACAAGACTTGTTCTCTGACGGGACATGTGGCCTGTCTTTTTTTTTTTTTTGGTAGGTCATGAGGCTTGAACTCTGGCCTTGGGTGCTGTCCTTGCACTCTTCAGCTCAAGGCAAGTGCTCTACCACTTGAGCTATGGCACCTCTTCCAGTTTTCTAGTGTTTATTGGAGATAAGAGTCTCACTCTTTCCTGCCCAGGCTGGCTTTGAACTGAGATCCTCAGATCTCAGCCTCCTGAGTAGCTAGGATTACAGGTGTGAGTCACTGGCACCCAGCTTAATGTGGCCTGTCTTGAGGACATTCCTGTGGGGTCTTCCAGTGGGTAGAGTCCTGGTGGGCGGGGCTCTTCTGCTGGTGGGCAGGTCCCTGCTGTTGGTGGGCGGGGCCTGCCAGTGGGCAGCGTGTTTGCTCCTGCCTCTTAGTCCTGGCTGCATTGAGGTGAGGTTATGTCTGCATGCTGCTTCTGTGTGGATCTCTGGATTGGTTCTGACCATTGGAGGTACCCCACAGCTCCCAGGAGCCTGGAGCTAGGAGAGTCCAGTCAGGCTGGGCTTGGGGCCTGATATCCTAGATGGAGACATACTTTGGAATACTGGAGCCAGGTTGAGTGACAGTCACCCTGTGCTTTGGGTCTCAGGCAGGACACTGGCTGGACACGCCCTGGCTTTGGGCACTCCCTGTGTCCATCCACATTGAGCTGCTGGGGCCTGGCCACCTGCTCCAGTGGCCAGGCTGGAAACAGGAAGATAGGATGGTTGGGGGCAGCCCCCCATTGTTAACAGTGACCCCCGCAGCAGGCAGCCCTGAGCACCTCCACACCCTCCACAGACACACATACTGCCTCTGGGCTCAGGGTCCCATCTGGAGAGGCCCTGGCTCACGGAAGCCAGGACAGAGCCAACACCCAGAGGTTTAAGGGGCATGATCCTCTCTGGCATGGCAGAGCCGGAGAGCAGCGTGTTCCTTTTGTTCCCTCCCAGGCCAGCTGCAGGCTGTCCAGCAGCTCTGCCACTTCTACAGCAAGGTGGTGCCCAACGAAGCCCAGTGTGTCATCTACCATGAGTTCCAGCTCACACTGGCCCGCAGGGTGGCCGACAAGGCATTGGAGGGTCAGCTCCTGGAGGCCATCAGCCAGCTCTACCTGTCTTTGGGAACCGAGAGGTAAGAGCACTGCCTGCATGGGGTGGAGGTGGCATGGAAGTCAGCCTTATCTGTGGACAGTCCTGACCCTTCGGGATGTTGGGTTTCATGACATCAGCTGAGTTCTGACCTGCCAGATGTATGAGTCCTGGCTCACCTGGGTAGATGAGGGATAGATGGTGGGTGGGTGGACAAATAGATGGGCAGATGGATGAATGCATGTGTAAGAGGAAGGGAGTATGGTTAGATAGATGAATAGATGGGTAAATGGATGGACTGATGGATGGGTGGATGGATGACTGGATGGATGGATGGGTGGGTGGATGGATGGATGGGTAGATGGGTGGATGGATGGTTGGATGGATGGATGGGTAGATGGATGGACGGATGGATGGGTGGATGGATGACTGGATGGATGGATGGATGGGTGGGTGGATGGATGGGTGGATAGATGAATGGATGGGTGGGTGAGTGGGTGAGTAGATGGATAGATGGATGCATGCAAGGTTGGGTAAGTGGGTGGGTAGATGGATGGATGGGTGGATGGATAGATGAGTGGATGGGTGGGTGGATGGATGGATAGATGGGTGGGTGGACGGGTGGATGGGTGGGTAGATGGATGGATGGATGTATGGATGAGTGGGTGGGTAGATGTATAGATGGGCGGATAGATGTATGGATGGGTGATGGGTGAATGTGTGGATGGATGGGTGGATGGATGGGTAGATGGGTGGATGGTTGGATGAGTGGATGGGTGGATGGATGGGTGGATGGATGGATGGGTGGATGGTGGGTGGATGGTGGGTGGATGGATGGATGGGTGGATGGATGGATGGATGGGTGTTGGGTGAATGGGTGGATGGATGGATGGATGGGTGGGTGGGTAGATGACTGGATAGTTAGGTGGATGGGTGGATGGATAGATGGGTGGGTGGATGGGTGGATGGATGGGTAGATAGATGGATGGATGGGCAGATGGATGGATGGGCAGATGGATGGATGGGTAATGGGTGAATGGGTGGATGGATGGGTTGATGAATGGATGGGTGGGTGGGTGAGTGGGTGGGTAGATGGATAGATGGATGGATGGGTGGATGGGTGGAGGATGGGTGGGTAGGTGGATGGATAGTTGGGTGGGTGGGTGGGTGGGTAGATATATGGATGGATTCATGGATGAGTGGGTGGGTAGATGGATGGATGGGCGGATGGATATATGGATGGGGGATGGATGAATGTGTGGATGGATGGGTGGATGGATAGATGGGTGGATGGATGGATGGATAGATGGATAGATAGGAGGATGGGTGAGTGGGTGAGTAGGTGGGTAGATGGATGGATGGATGCATGGGCGGATGGGTGGATAGATGGATGGATGGATGGGTGTGTGTGGGGGTGGGTGGATGGATGAATGGATGGGTGGATGGATGGACGGATGGACGGGTGGATGGTTGGGTGGGTGGGTGGATGGGTGTGTGTGTGGGGGGGGTGGATGGGTGAATGGATGGGTGGATGGGTGGATGGACTGGTGGGTAGGTGGATGGGTGGATGGATGGATGGGTGGGTGGATGGATGGGTGGATAGATGGATAGATGGGTGGATGGATGGGTGGGTGAGTGGGTGGATGGATGGATGGATGAATGGATGGGTGGGTAGGTGGGTGGGTGGCTGGCTGGCTGGCTGGCTGGATGGGGTGGTTAGGTAGGTGGATACACACACAGTTGGAAGGGAAGGCAGGCCTCTGGCTGGGTGACCAGCCTTCCTGACTCCACACTCACATTGACCCTAGAGTGTCTCACACCCCCCAGTTTCTGCCAGTTTCTGCCATGGTGGCTTCTGGGAGCAGACATTGGCCTGCTGAGTCTTCAGCTGCTGGCCAGACTCAGGATTGGAGTGATCTGGCCTTGTGTTGTCCCCAGACATGACCCCATGTGTTTCTGAAGCTTTGTGTTCCCAGAAAACAGGCTGCTGCCCCCCTGTGTCCCCAGGGCTGCACAGGGTGCAGAGACCCTGCCCCGGCCATGTGTCTGCATCACATGGTGTGAGCCACAGCAGTGTCCTGGCCAGCTGAGCCCCAAGTGGTGTCCCTGCATTGGACCCTGCTGGGAAGGAAGGGACCGCAGCCTGTCCTCAAGGGTGCAGGACAGGCGCTTGTCCTGGACCCACCCCAGGAGCCGACCTGGGTTCCGCTCTACAGCATGGACAAGTCAGAGAGCTTCTGTCCTATGTGTACGGTCCTTGCTGTCCAGAGAGGCACTGGCCGTGTTTGGGCCAGCGGGAGGGGGGAGTGGAGGGTGGAGGAGAGCACACAGTGGCCCCCACAGGGAGGCTGGTGTGGACAGCATTTCCCCCGAAGAGTTTTGTTTGTGTTTCTGTTCTGGGCCCCAGGTTTCATCCTGGCCTTCCGGCAGCCCGGAGGGCGACACGCGGCATGGGGCGGCACGCGGCACGCAGCACGCGGCATGCGGCAGAGGCCACACCATGCACTGCTGGCCGCAGTGGGACGAACCCAGGCCCGTCTCAGTGATCTCTCTCTCACATCTGCATCTGACTCCAGGGCCTACAGGTCAGCTCTGGACTACACCAAGCGGAGCCTGGGGATCTTCATCGACCTGCAGCGGAAGGAGAAGGAGGCGTATGCCTGGCTGCAGGCGGGGAGGATCTACTATATCCTACGCCAGAGCGAGCTGGTGGATCTGTACATCCAGGTGCGGCATGGGCAGGGGGCGGGGCTCACCTGCTGTCAGTCCACCCTCCCCCCATCCGCCCATCGGTCTACACCCAACATCCACTCACCCATCCATTTATCCATCCATCTATCCATCATCATTATCCATCCATTGTCTATGCATCTATCTATCCATCACCCCACCCATCCATCCACTTATCCATCCATCTCATCCACCCATTTTTTTTCTTTTTTCTTTCCTTCTTTCCTTCCTTCTTTCCTTCTTTCTTTCCTTCCTTCCTTCCTTTCCTTCCTTCTTTCTTTCTTTCTTCCTTTCTTCCTTTCTTTCTTTCTTCCTTTCTCTTTCTTTCTTGTCTTTTGTGGGGTTTGAACTCTGGGCCTGGGTGCTGTCCCTCAGCTCTTCAGCTCAGGGCTAGCACTCTACCACTTGAGCCACAGCACCACTTCTGGTTTTCTAGTCATTTATTGGAGATAAAGAGCTTCACAGACTTTCCTGCCTGGGCTGGCTTGGAACTGCAGTTCTCAGATCTCAGCCTCCTGAGTAGCTAGGATGACAGGCGTGAGCCACTGGTGCTCAGCTTCCACACATTTTTCTATCTACCCATCCATCCACTCACTCCCCACCCACCACCCATACGTATGTGCGTGCGCACACACACACACACACACACACTCACACACACTCTCACACACTCTCACACACACACACACACACACTCACATTCCAGAGCCACTTTTAAGCACCTAGCTGGGGTAAGTTACCGTTTTTCTGCCTTCTGGATGTGTATGACATTGTATATAATAGAGGCAGCAGGTGGGACGCACGCAGGACTATTCTGTCGTGTACAGATGATTTCACGTGGCCTGCGGTGGGAGGTCTCTCCCCATGACCCATGGCATCCCAGGGGCCGCCTCTTCCTCCCTCCTGCCCAGCTCCCTCACCGTCTCACCCCAGTGCCCAGCTTTGCCAAGAGCCATCTCAGCTGCCGAGAGCAGAGGGCCGGGTCCTCGCTGGCACATAGCAAGTACTCAGCCGACACGTGCGTTATCAGCACGCAGCACACTTATTTCATGTTTATATATTCCTTTTTGTGATGCCGGGTTTTGTACTTGGCCTTGCACTTCGCGGACCGGTGCTCCGCCTCTTAGATCATGCTCCAGCCCTTTCTACCTTATTTTACAGATAGGATCTTGCTTTCCTTTTGCCAGAACTAGAGTAAACTTGTATTCCCCGCACTTACGTTTCCTGTGTCGCTGGGCTCTCAGGTGTGCACCATGTCACCTGGTTTTTGACAGGGGGAGGGGGTTTCACTGACTTTTGTCCAGGCTGGCTTCAAACCATGATCCTCCAGGTTTCCGCCTCCCGATATGCTTGGATTACGGGATGGATCGCGCGTTTGTTTGAAAAGATCCGCAAGTCAAGAAGCAGCGTTGAGATGCTTCTCTATACACAAAGTGATTTGGGCAAACATGGAGGCGCTGGAGGTTTTGTGTGGGCAGCACTGCCCACTTCATCCCTGCCAGACACAGCCGGGGGTGGCTGGCCGGGGAAAGAGCAGGCACGGCGGCTGACCGGGCTGTGGGGGTCAGGACGAGGGGCTGGAGCCCGCTGTGGGAGGAGGGGTCTGGCCACCAGGACTTGAGGGGCAGAAGCCCAGGGGTTGGCAGCCTGAAGCTCCCCTCGGAGCTGTGGGACGTCTGGTCTGGCCGAGCATTGAGAGGACCCCGCTTTTGTCACTGAGTCATTACTGGGCACCGACTGCACGGGACACGGCAGGACAGGGGCGTGGGAGCAGGACGAGGTGGCCTGGAGGATGACAGGAGGGCAGGGCCGGGCTCTGCCCTGCTCACCTCCGCAGCCTGCACCTGCTGCGCTCCAGGCCTCTGCTGGCCCCCAGCCTCTGCTGGCCCTGGCCTCCACTGGCCCCGGCCTCCGCTGGTCCCCCGGCCTCCACTGGCCCCAGCCTCTGTTGGTCTCCGGCCTCCGCTGGCCCCGGCATCCGCTGGCCCCGGTCTTTGCTGGCCCCCTGGCCTCCACTGGCCCCCAGCCTCCGCTGGCCCCTGGGCCTCCACTGGCCCCAGCCTCCGTTGGTCCCCGGCCTCCGCTGGCCCCTGGCCTCCACTGGCTCCCGCTGCAGGCACACAGGGTTGGGTGCAGCCCCCTCCTCGGCTGCTCTGTCCAGAGCTTCTGGATCCTTGCAGGTGGCACAGAACACAGCCCTGTACACGGGCGACCCGCACCTGGGGCTGGCGCTGTTTGAGGCAGCCGGAGACATCTTCTTCAACGGCAGCTGGGAGCGAGAGAAAGCTGTGTCCTTCTACAGGGTGAGGGGCGCTGCGGCCACCACGTGGGACCAGGCCGGCTGCCCCCGGCGGACCCAGGCATGAGGGTGGCGGGGGGAGGCTTGATCTCTTGGGGTGGCCGCCACGCCACTCCGTGACCCCCCTCAGGGGAGCGGACCCGAGACCCCTGACCGCCTCACACTGCCCTCAGGGGATTTAAAGCTCCCTGAGAAGGAAGTCCCGCCTCCATCCTGCAGATGAGCAAGCTGAGGGCAGAGGGGCGCGGGACAAGTCAAAGGACACACAGTGGACCTTGCTCCTCTCTCCTCCCGAGCTGGCCAGGCGCTGCTGGGCCCCGGGTGCACATGAGTGCGCACCCGGGTGGCGGAGGGGCGGCTGAGGCCTCCAGTGTGCTCACGGGTGGACATCACCCAGGTTCCAACATGCGCCCCGGGACCCCTGGACCGCCCTTTCTCCTGGGCACACAGGCCCCATGGACGGAGGAAGAAGGGGAAAGCTCCTGGAGCATGGCGTCTAGAGGGACTTCACGGGGCGTGGCGTGGCGTGCGGGGCCTGGGGTGGGGACCTCACCCCTCCCCCTCTGCGTGCTCAGGACCGGGCGCTGCCGCTGGCCGTGGCGGTGGGGAAACGGGAGGCGGAGCTGCGGCTGTGTAACAAGCTGGCTGCACTGCTGGCCGCGCTGGGCACCCCCCAGGAAGGCCTGCAGTTTGCCCGTGAGGCTCTGGCCCTCAGCATCGCCCTGGGTGAGTACCTGTGCCCATCCCAGGCTGCAGGACAGCTCTGCCGGCCTGCCCCAGCTGGCCCTGCCAGCCTCCCACAGTCTGGGCCCCGCTCTGGGGGAAGCAGAGCTCCTCAGCCTCCTCCCCTTACCAACTGGAATGCCGGCCACCACGCCCCTCGGGCCCTGCACGCCAGGCTGGCCTCCATGGGCCACTCTCTCCCCTGTCCCTTCCCTGCGTTCTCCAGCTGGGAAGATACTTGTCCCTCTCCTCAGGGCTGTCCCTAGTGCCAGGGGTCCCTGTGTCCCAAGCCTGTGCTGCACGGGGGGGGGGGGGGGGGGCCTGATCCTCGGCATAGACAGCATGGGGTGGGGTGATGGGGCCTGGTGTTCCAGCCCTGCCCAGCAGAAGGCGCACGACCAAGTTCACATGAGTTCTGTGCGGGATCCATGTACTGGGGGGGAGGGGGGGAAGGGGGAGGCTGCCGGAGGTCACAGAGGCTGCCCAAGGTCACAGAGGCCGGCTGCCCATCTGCAGGAGAAGTTGCTGGGGTTCTGACACACTTAACTCTCCAAGGCTGGGGCCATACTGACCAGAAGCCCAGGTAGGGGTCACTACCAGGCCTGCAGGTTGATCTGAGCCCCATGCCTGGGAATTAGAGTATTAGAGCACGTGCATGCACACACATATGCATGCACACGAATATGCATGCATGCACACACACATACACATGCATGCACACACACATACACATGCATGCACACACACATCTCTGAGGCTCCATGCAGGCTGGGGCTGAGGAATCCAAATTCCCCACTGCCAAACCCCACAGTGGAGGAGAGTGGTGTGTAAACCCATTGCACAGATGTCTAGTCAGGTCTCAGGACGGGGAGTGGCCACAGCCACAGCCACGACCGCACCGTGTGCGTCTCGGTGCGTGGTCTCCGCTGGTGATGCCCTGCCTGCCCACGGGGCCGCGTCCTCTACCTGCCCCTCCGTCCGCGCCCCAGGTGACCGGCTGAACGAGCGCGTGGCGTACCACCGGCTGGCCGCCCTGCACCACCAGATGGGCCACAGCGAGCTGGCAGAGCACTTCTACCTCAAGACCCTGTCGCTGTGCAGCTCGCCCCTGGAGTTCGAGGAGGAGACGCTGTACTACGTGAAGGTGTACCTGGTGCTCGGCGACCTCATCTTCTACAACCTGAAGGTGGGTGAGGGGACCCCAGGGGCGGGGGGTTGCCCAGGGCCCAGAGCCCGGCCTGCCAGGGTGAGGCGTCTGTGCCAGGGATTCTGGGGCGGCCAGGCAGGCAGGCAGCACTGTTACCATCCCGATTTCTCCATCTGCCTGCTCTCCAGCCCTCCGGGGCTTCAGAGCTGAACGCACGTGGACGGGGCTGCTCTCCGGCCCTTTCCCCAGCAGACGCCCTGCACCTCCCAGCCGGGGCTCCCGCTGGCTGGGGGGGCCAAGTGCCCAGTTCAGAGGCTGCACCCCAGGTCCCCTGAAAGACTGTGAGCTGGAAGGAAGGGGTGGCGGGGCACCCACCCTTACCCCTCACCCTGCCTGGGCATCTCTGGACTGCAGGTGACACCTAGTGGTCAGAAGTGGTCCCTGCAGCTGTCCCCCACTGTGAGCACCCTGGCTGGCTCCCTGTGACGCTGGGGCCAGGGCCTCAAGGAAAGAGGCCTGCTTCCCTCCATCGTCCCACCTGCCCGCCCAGCAGAGGACGTAAAGGGTTGGACAGCCGTGGAGAGGCCAAGGTTCAGGGCCAGACTCAGGGTCAAGGGGAAGAGAGCTCACTTCCCCCCCCTGCTCCTGGCCTGGCCTAGCCTTGACCCACTGTCAGCAGCCCAGTGCCCCCAATACCTGTAGCATGACCTTAGATGCCCCTTGCCCTGGAATGCTGCCTGGGGGCAGCCAGGGCCTCTAACGGGGTCATTCTTCATTGCACACAGCCCAGGCTCAGTGCAAGTCCTGACCTGCGTCATGCACGCACACACACACACACACACACACAGACACACACACACACAGGCACACACACATACACCCCTGATCCTGTGAGCTCTGTTTACAGGTGTTCCCAGCCCAGCTACACAAGGCTGAGGGGCGGGTGTCTGGGAAGCGGCGGGCGGCTGCCTGGTGCTGGGTGTGGCCAGGGCTGGGCTGGGGCTAATTCAGATCCCTGGGGGGCTCCCTTGCCTGGCAGCACCGGGCCAGGGGTTGGCCAGTCCGCCCAGCCCGTAGCCTGGGGATGGACCTCAGCCTGAGGAAAGCCACACGAGCCCTGGGAGGGGTGAGGGGGTGGGGGGAAGGCTGGTGTGGAAGGCTGAGGCCCGGGGCCTGGGAACCTGTGGGAAGAGAGTCGCCAACACTGCCAAAATGCATGAGCAACACCGCAACACCAAGGAGACTCATTGTGCACGGCATCAGGAAGCCACGGTGAACGCGCACGCAGCACAGGGACCCAGTGATCCTGGGCACAGGAGTCACCCCTGGGGACAGGCCTCTCCTCCCTGTGAGCCAGAGCCCACTGGGCTCACGCGGCCTCCGCCCCCTCAGGACCCGTTTGACGCGGCCGGGTACTACCAGCTGGCCCTGGCTGCGGCTGTGGACCTGGGCCACAAGAAGGCCCAGCTGAAGATCTACACGCGGCTGGCCACCATCTACCACCACTTCCTCGTGGACCGCGAGAAGTCGCTCTTCTTCTACCAGAAGGCCAGGGCCTTTGCCGCCGAGCTCAGCGTGCGCAGGGCTCACCTGCTGCCTCAGCGCCTCTACAGCGGCTGCCCCTGGCTGGTCCCCGACCCACGCCCTGACCCGTGCCCCAGCCCCCGACCCCCGCCCTGACCCGGGCCCCAGCCCCCGACCTCCGCCCTGACCCGGGCCCCAGCCCCCGGCCCCCGCCCTGACCCGTGCCCCAGTCCCCGACCCCTGCCCTGACCCGGGCCCCAGCCCCCGGCCCCCACCCTGACCCGGGGCCCAAGCCCCTGGACCCTGCGCCTAGCCCTTCGAGGAGCCAGAAGCACAAAAGAAGCATCTGAGAGCAATAGAGTGTTTTGTTTCAGCAACCTGCGGGGGTCTCCAAGGCACCCTTCCTAGCTCTGCACCCCAGGGCCCAGGGCCAGCACCCCTCCCTCCAGCCCTACACCCCAGGGCCCAGGGCCAGTCCCCCTCCCTCCAGCCCTGCACCCCAGGGCCCAGGGCCAGCACGCCTCCCTCCAGCCCTGCACCCCAGGGCCCAGGGCCAGCACGCCTCCCTCCAGCCCTGCACCCCAGGGCCCAGGGCCAGCACGCCTCCCTCCAGCCCTGCACCCCAGGGCCCAGGGCCAGCACCCCTCCCTCCAGCCCTGCACCCCAGGGCCTGCACCCCATCACTCCAGCCCTGTACCTCAGGGCCAGCACCCCTCCCTCCAGCCCTGCACCCCAGGGCCCAGGGCCAGCCCCCCTCCCTCCAGCCCTGCACCCCAGGGCCCAGGGCCAGCCCCTGCCTGGGTGAAGCAGCCTCTTGCCGAGGACTCAGGGGAGGACTGAGCTCACAGGCCTGGCCCAGGTCCCTGTCCCCGGCCTTTTATTTCTGGGGTACGCTTGGACACACCGCCGTGGGAGATGGAGGTGGCCTCCGGGCAGGTCTGCAGGGGCTTTGGCCCCTCACCCCTCTCTCCTGTCTAGCACTGTTCTTGCCTTTCCTCTTTGAACACCCTGGTGAGAGGAGGCCGGGACCCTTAGCGCCCATCTGTAGTAGAAGACCAGAGAGCAGCCTCAGTCACAGCTCAGTGTCCTGACGGCTGGCACTCAGGGATGAAGCTCCAAACCCAGTGCAGTGGCCCCTCCACCCCCGTCAGCCTGCCTGGGGGACCCCCAACCCCACCGCCCACCTGGGGGACCCCCAACCCCACCGCCCACCTGGGGGACCCCCAACCCCACAGCTGTCCTGGGGGACCCCCAACCCCATTGCCTACCTGGGGGCCCCCAACCCCACTGCCCACCTGGGGGACCCCCAACCCCACCGCCCCCCTGGAGGGACCCCCAACCCCACCGCCCCCCTGGAGGGACCCAACCCCATCGCCCACCTGGGGGACCCCCAACCCCATTGCCCACCTGGGGGACCCCCAACCCCATCGCCCACCTGGGGGGAGACCCCAACCCCACCGCCCACCTGGGGGACCCCTAACCCCACAGCTGTCCTGGGGGACCCCCAACCCCATTGCCTACCTGGGGGCCCCCAACCCCACCGCCCACCTGGGGGACCCCCAACCCCACCGCCCACCTGGGGGACCCCCAACCCCATCGCCCACCTGGGGGACCCCCAACCCCACCGCCCACCTGGGGGACCCCCAACCCCACCGCCCACCTGGGGGACCTCCAACCCCATCGCCCACCTGGGGGGATCCCCAACCCCACCGCCCACCTGGGGGACCCCCAACCCCACAGCTGTCCTGGGGGACATGTCAGCTGTTACCATAAGGCCTCAAGAGTGTATCTTCAGGGCTGGGAAGGTGGCTGAGTGGTAGCGTGCTTGCCTGGCATGCATAAAGCCCTGGTTCAATTCCTCAGTACCACGTACACAGAAAAAGCCAGAAGTGGCACTGTGGCTCAAGTAGTAGAGCGCTAACCTTGAGCAAAAGAAGCTCATGGACAGTGCTCAGGCCCTGAGTTCAAGCCCAGGACTGGCAAAAAGAAAAAAAGTTTCTTCAGCTTCTGTACCCTCCGGCCCGCTGGCCAGGGAACCGAGAGCTGCCCGCTCTGTCCTCCAGCGCAGGGCTTGGCTGGTCCACCTGCTACCCGGGACGGCCCGCAGGAAGCCAGGGGTGGCCTGCTGCCCAGGGGTGTGAAGGCCAGCCTCGCCCTGCTCTGCCCAGCCATCATTCCCCTGCAACCCCGCCAGCCAGCATTTCCAGCATGTCCTGCCCTAGAACGCTGGGTCCCATGTCTCCTTACCAACCGCCAGACGTGCCCCTGGGAGAGGAGGGAGGCTGCAGCACACGGTTCGGGCCCACTGTGCTGCCCCGCTCCTCTGACTGACATGTTAAATACGGCGAGACCCGCCGCAGCTACAACTATGTAGTGGGCACCACACTTGTCCGGGAGCCGGCCGGGAGCTCACGCCTGGAATCCTAGGAGGCTGAGATCAGAGGATCACAGTTCAAAGCCAGCCTGGGCAGGAAAGGCCATGAGACTCTCATTTCTAACGAAGCACCAAAATAGCCACAAGCAGAGCTGTGGCTCGAGTGGTAGAGCCTGAGCCTTGAGCACAAAAGCTCAGGGACAGCATCTTGGCCCCCAGTTCAAGCTCCAGCCCAGGCACACAAACAAAGGCCATCTCGTGGTGTCGGTGGGTTCACACTGGGGGCCTCCAGACTCCTCCTCGTCTCCTCCTCTGCACCCCTTTAACAGAGGGGGCCGGGTGGAGAGCCTTGCCCTGAGGTTCAGTGCCCTGTGACCATGCAGAGGGGGCCAGCCTCCCCAGCAGGGAGCAGCAGAGAGTTTTCTAGAAGCAGCCTGGCCTGAGTGTGGAAGCAGTCTGTCTGCAAATGGATGGGCCTGGTGTTGCACAGTGGGGTTTGGGGGGGGGGGGGCGCCAGGGGCGGGGAAGGGGTGCCAGGGGCGGGGAGGGGGGAGGGGGGCTCCGATGCTGAGGTTCTCAGCCTGGGCTTGGCTTGGGGTGCATTGGAACGTGAAATGCAGGACGCTGGGGAGGGATGGCTCTGAGCTCCAGGCCTTTGAAGGGGCTGAGGCTGCCCCCATGGGTCACGCAGGCTGTGGTGGGCGGCTTCCCACCAGCCCCGCGAGGGGCGGGCGGGGCCGGCAGGCTGCAGCGGGGATCTGGGTCCTGCTCGGCTCTTCCAGCGGGGCGGGTGTGGGGTGATGGATGGGGTGCAGCCCTGCGGCGAGCGGGCTGGCTGCCCAGAGCCCAGAGCAGGGGCTGTAGAGGGAGGCGCCCGGCTCCCCACGCCCATCCAGCCGCCCCCCTGCGCTCATGGGCAGCAGGTCTGCAGCACACAGTGCCCGTGGCTTGCCGCACCAGACACGGGCCCAGCCAAGGGCGCCTGGGGTGAATCCACTCCTCTGGGGTTCCCTGCTGAACCCAGGCACGCAACCCAGTCCACCCCAGCACCCCGACGCAGCCCCCTCCACCCCCAGCACCCCAACACGGCCCCCTCCACCCTAGTACCCCGACGCAGCCCCCTCCACCCAGCACCCCGACACGGCCCCCTCCAACCCTCCACCGCCAGCACCCCAACACGGCCCCCTCCACCCCAGTACCCCGACGCAGCCCCCTCCAACCCAGCACCCCAACACGGCCCCCTCTACCCCAGCACCCCAACACGGCCCCCTCCACCCCAGCACCCCCAGCACCCCGACACGGCCCCTCTACCCCCAGCACCCTGATGCGGCCCCCTCCACCCCAGCACCCCGACGCGGCCCCCTCCACCTCAGCACCCCGACACGGCCCTTCCACCCCAGCACCCCCAGCACCCGACACAGTCTCTCCACCCTCCCTGGAGTCCTTGTCACTCTCTGTCCTGGATTCATCCAAGGGACAAATGGTCAGCCGGTCTCTCATATCCCTGGGCTCGGAGGGGGTGGAGGGAAGGCTGTGGCAGGGCACGCAGCACAACCACACGCCCAGTGCCCTCTGCGGCGGCAGCAGTGGCGGGCTGCGGGCTGCGGGCTGTGGGCTGCGGGCTGCGAGCTGCGGGCTGCGGGCTGGTCTAGCAGTGAGGAGGACACAGGGAGACGCCTCCCTGCGGCGCGGGCTTTGGGGGGGACGGGCTCAGCTGCCTGGCTCTGTGTGCTGCCCTGTGTGGGGCCAGGCATCACCCAGCCTGGCCTCGGGGCCTGGGTGGGCCTGGGGCGCTGCTGTGAGGGGCGCCGGGGCCTGTGGGCCTCAGGCGCTGCCGGCCCCGGCCTGGCCTGGCCTGTGCCTGCGCTGCTGTGTCTCTGAGAGTCCTGTCCCTGGCCGGGCGCCACAGTTCACAGCCTCTGCCACCTGGGGCTGCAGGCCAGTGCGGGGTCAGTGTCCCCACAGCCAGCAGGCGGCTCCTCTCCTGTGAGCTCGCCTGTAGGCTGAGGTCACCGGGACCCATCCGTCCAGGGGCTGCTGGGCAGGAGGAGGGGGTGCAGTCTCCTTGCCTGCCCCCAGAGCCTCAGGGACTCGGGAGGCCCCCCCTTCCCCCCCCACACCCCGCCTCAGGACCTCTGCCATCACACCTGCCATCGCATCTGTGTCTGTGGACGGCCCCATGAGCCACTGCCTCACGCTGGACAGCTGCCTCCAGTCAGGGCCAGCAGGGAGGCCCCGCAGAGTGGGTCACGGAGCGGGGAGGCGGGCACGCCCTTCCCGGCACGTCCACATCCCTGCCAAGGAGGCCGCGTGAGGCTGACCGAAGCTGTGTCCAGAGCTCTGGACGGACTCAGGGCCGGGAGGAGGGCCGAGATCTCCCCACGTCTGCCCTGACCTCTGGGGACAGCCCTGCTCCTGGGGAAGAGCCGGAGAGGCCGGAGGCCTGGCCCCCACCATCTCAGCCACCCCTGGTGAGTGCTACCCAGTTCCAGCCAGTGCCACATGGACAGAGGCGAGGAAAGCCCGGTGCAGGCCCCGGGTGGGCAGGCCCCGGGTGGACAGGCTCCCGTGCACCCACCACAGCTGTGCCTGGAATGGCAGTGCGCAAGCCTGAGCAGATGAGATTCCTCCACACGTGTTTAAGGATGGGCATCACACACTCCCGCCAGAGCCGAGGGCATCGGTGCCCCACGCGCCCTGACCGCTGCCCAGCCGCCCGCCCAGGCCCTGCAGCAGAAGGAAGAAGAGGCCAACGGAAGGTCTGCGACAGACGCGAAGGGCCGCGCACAGATGCCGCCGGCACACGGGAAAGCCAAACAAATCCCAGGGTTCGCAAGAAGCCGAGGGTGCTGGGAGGTACTTAAAACTCACCCAAGTAGCCAGGGACCCGCAGCTCACACCTGCAGTCCTAGCAACGCAAGAGGCTAAGATGGGGGCGTCGCAGTTCCAAGCCAGCCCAGGCAGGAAATCCCATGAGACTCTTATCTCCAATTAACTACCAAAAGGCCAGAATGGTGCTGTGGCTCAAGAGGTAGAGCACCAGCTTAGGGCCAAAAAAAAAAAAAACACCTCAGGGACAGGCTGGGAAGGTGGCTCAGTGGTTGAGTGCTTGCCTAGCATGCATGAAGCCCTGGGTTCCATTCCTCAGCACCACACACACAGAAAAAGCCAGAAGTGGTGCTGTGGGCTCCAGTGGTAGAGTGCTAGCTTTGAGCAAAAGAAGCTCAGGGCTAGTGCCCAGGCCCTGAGTTCAAGCCCAGGACTGACACAAACAGAACAAAACACAACAAAAACTCAGAGACAGTGCTCAGGGCTTTAGTTCAAATCCAGTACCAGCACACAAACACTCTCCCCCCCCACACACACACACACAAAGAAATCACACAATTTAGAATGTCCAGAAAATCTACAGGACGCCTAGGTGTCTGTGCCGAATGTCAATTGTGCTCATGAACCCTCGGGCTGCTGCAGACGCCAGCCCCCCTCAAGTCTGCGCAGCTTCGAGCCGTATAAACACCCAGGCAGAGAGCGAGGGGAAGGGCGACACTGCCCAAAAAGAAACGGACTCTCTAATCCTCATGTAACTGTCACCGCTGCACATCATCTGTATGACAACAACAGAAACAGTAAACAAGGAAACACCTTCCCAGCACCGGCACGTACGGGAAGATCAGAGCTGCTTCTGAATGCGTGTGGGAAGCCCCGGCAGCGGGGGCGGGCGGGGGAGCTCCCCGCCAGCGTGGGCCAGCTCCGAGCCCCACTCACAGACCCCGAGTTCAAGTTCCTGACCCTGGACCGGGGCAGCTGCCGTGGGCTTCGGTCCACCGCGGGCTGGCCCTGCTCTCCAAGGCCTCGTGGACAGAACTTGAACGTGAGAAAGAAAGAGGGCCCCGCCCTCGCTGCCCCTCTAAAGACGACTCCGGGGACCTAGAGACCGGACGCCAGGCTTGTCGCTTAGACTCCAGCGCCCCAACAGCTCCACTGTGACACAGGCAGTGCCCCCTTCCGCCGTGCCCACAGCACCACAGCAGGTGTGCGTGCACTGCACAACTGCACACAGCGCTCGGGAGCGGCTGTCCACCGCAAGGGGTGTCCAGCGGTGGCAATGGGCGCCTGGCGCCTGGCGCCCCTTTCCGCTCCACGACACCGCAGCAGAGCCTGGGCTGGGAGGAGGCTCACGCCTGTCCGCCCAGCTACTCAGGAGGCTGAGATCTGGGGATCCCGACTGGAAGCCAGCCCAGGCAGGGAAGTCCATGGGACTCTTCTGGCCAATGAACCATCAAAAAGCCCAAAGTGGAGCTGCGGCTCAGGGGGTACAGCTCTAGCCTTTCGCACAAAAGCTGAGTGAGGGACAGCACCCAGGCCCTGAGTTTAAAGAAAAAAAAAAGTGATTCTTCACTGCTCACACCCCCAGCTCCCCTTGGCTCCTCAGGCATTGTCACCGTATCCCCAGGATTGATGGGGTGGTGGCGGAGTGTTGAGACCAAAGGGGGGGGCGGTGAAGGGAATCCAGACAGAGCCAGCTCAAGTGAGCCTCTCGGGGGTCAGGAGTGTAGGTGTGACAGTGCTCAGGCTGCAGGGAGGGGTGGATGGGAGTGTGAGCAGCCCGTGCCAGGCCAGGGCGGTGCGGCGGGAGGGCTGGGGGCGGTGCCAGGCCAGGGCGGCGCGGCGGGAGGGCTGAGGCGGCTGCGCTGGGCCTCAGTTAGCTGTCCAGACGCTTCTGCACCGCAGGCACGGTGCAGCGGCACAAAAAACCACTTCTAAAGGTCACGTTGCCCGCGGCAGACAGGCGGGCAGACAGCCTGGCCTGGGCAGAATAAACAGGAGAGAACTTTCTAGGCAGCGTCTGTGTGGAGCTCTCAGAAGACTGAACTCACCAGCCACAGTGCCCTGCGGGAGCCCCGGACCCAGCCGCCTTCCCTCCCCCTCCGGTCTCCGGCTGGACGTGGCCTAGAGGGGCTGCGGGGACCGGGGCCCTGGCCGCCACAGCACACTCAAGCATGCACACACAAGGCACGCACACACAAGCGCATGCACACTCAGGTGCACTATACGCTCTCGTGTGCACACATACGCTAATGCACACGCAAAGGCACATTCACTAGTACACACACAGATGACCGCTCAGGCACACTCATGCCCGCTTGTGAACATACTTATGCTCACACGTGCACGCATGCACCACATACAATGTACACGTGGACACACGCCTGCAGCACACACACATGCTGGCACACACATCGCGCATGTACACGCACTCCCACACCACGCACAGGCCGTCTCAGTCAAGACACATCTGCACGAAGGCTCACTTCTGGAGGCGTCTGAAGAGGTGCCGCGGATGCCCTCGGCCCAGCCCTCCTCCCCCCCCTCCCTCCCCCCCCCCCCCCCCCGTGACCTTTGGTTCCCTGGGTCCCGAGCTCCCTGGCAGCGGAGGCCTGGCCCAGCCTGCACGCTTGGCCGGCCCAGGCAAGAGCAGGGGTGACCAGTGGCACGTCCATCCTGAGTCTTGTGGGGCCCCTTGTGGACCTCCAGCCAGAAGCCCTTCCTCTCAAGACCCCGGGCCCGTCCAGCCTCTAGACAGCTCAGGGGAGGACTTGCTTCCACCTCCACCCACCCAGCTCCCACCTGTGCCTTCCCTGCCAAGTCTCCCCCGGGGTCAGGGGCAGGAGGAGGCTCGGCAGCCTGGGGCCCAGCATGGGCTGCAGTCCCCTTCTGCTCTCCTCCCCCCCCCCCCCGCCAGGCCCCCTCCTTCCTCCCACCCCGTCCACAGGTGGCAGTGCAGGCGAGGAGGGTATTGTGTTGGCAGCGCACAGCGCCGCCTGAGTGCCCTGGGGAAGCGCCTGTGGGGCGGGGCCCGTTCTGTGTCGACCTCTCCCACAGCTCTGACATGGGTGGTCTGGGAGAGCGGGAAGCTGGCCAGGCTCATGCCCTGAGAAGGCCTGGTGGAGGTGTGCGGGAGGAGGAGAGACAGGAGGCCCACGGGGCTGGTGAGGGGCTCAGGGCTCTGCTTCCGGTGGAGGGAGGATGTCCACGGAGGATGCACACGGAAGATGTCCACGGAGGATGCGTGCACAGAGGACGTCCACAGTCCCGTCTTCTCTGCAGTTCCTGAGCAGTTCCTGAGTGACCATGTCTGTCCCCGGTCCACCGGGGAGCAGCCCAGGGTGTCCGTGGGTTGAAGCCAGGCCCACGGAGAAGGGACAAGCACCAGCATTTGCCTCCACTGTCCACAGCCAGAAAGGCTGTAAGAGCTGCTGTTGCCTTTGTTCAATGAGCAACCAGGCTTCCCCCTGCCTCCCACCACTGTTACAACCTTTGGCTTGAGCTGGAGTCTTGTCCACAAGCTGTGACGCGATCTCCTTCGACGGTTTGGGTGCCATGAGATCCCACCCTCCAGTATCATCACCCTCTGCCACAGCATCACAGCAGGAAGCCTCTCACCCGCAGCCCCCTCCGGAGTCCCAGCCTCCAGCCTCCAAGAAGTAAATTCTGCGATGAATTATACAGCCTGCCAGGTAGCAGCAGCACAAGGCCGATCAAGCCCAAAGAACAGTGGGCTCCTCTTACCACTCCTGCCCGAGTCCTCCCTTGTGACTCTGCTTGTGGTCAGGGTCCGGCTGGGCATGCCCCTCTGTACCATCTAAGACGCAACCGACCGCAGGACCCGGAGTGCTCCGGCAGACTCTCACTCACCAGGGGCTTGCTGGCTGTACTGCCCGCCACCGAAGGACCAGCCGCCGTCCCCCCCCTCCAGGGAGTCCACTACCCAGGATCAGGGCTGTCAGGACTGGTGTTCCCCTCCTCTCCTGACTCCAGGGGCTCCATTCCAAGACAGCCTTTCTCTTCCAGGTCATGGAAGGCTGTGGCTGGGCCCCAGCTTCTCCTGGCTCTCAGGCTGGGGGTGCAGGGGTAGGGGTGGGAGGTGGGGTGTATGTGTGTGGGTGGGTCTAACCAAAGCCTTAGTGGAGCTGGCTGTCATTATTAAAGGAGCCATCCCTGTGCCAATTGCTGCGGGAGGTGGGTGGGATAGGCTGTCGGCTCAACCAATCAGAGCTAGCCCTGGCTGGAACTGGCTCAGGCCCACCTGAGTCCCGTGGAGTCTGGGGGAGGGGAGAAGGGTAGGTGCTGAGGGGCTCCAGGATCCGCACCCACACATCTGGAAGCTCAATACTGCACAGGGTGGGTGCTGGGGCTGCCCCCATCCGGGCTCAGAGACAAAGCAGCCAAGAGAGTCCTGGCAGGGGGAATGTGGGGTGTGGTGGGCTTCCTCCCCCCTCAAGGGTTCCCCCGATATAACTGGCCAGGGTGCCAGCACTCCCCTCCACTGCCCCTCCTGAGGGAAGCCCAGCTGTCCTGGTGGCCCTGAGTGCCCCCCCTCAGGCCCCGGCTCCCTTCTGCTCAGTATGGGGACAGGTTGGCGGTGGCCCAGGGCAGGTGGCCAGAGCCAGGTTCTTAGGTGTGAATCCTGCTTCTGAGCAGACAGTGCTGTGCGACCTTTGGCACATTACTCTGCCTCTCTGTGTCTGGGCTGCCTCCCCTGCAAGCCGTGGCCGCAGGGTTCCTGGAGCAGTGACCAAGGCTGGCCGCGCCCTGAGCCCCGCTGCCCCAAGGGGGGGGGGCCTGGTGGGCCCAGCCTGGATGATCAGAGACTGCTGGATGAGAGGCCCAGACGCCATGGGGAGGGGAGGAGGATGGGGGGGCTGGGAGCGGCTCCACCAGGGAACATGGGCGTGATGAGGCAGGCCTTGCAGACAGTGGCCGATGGCGTCGCAGCCCTGAGCAGGGGACGCCCTCTGAATCACCCAGTAACGTGGGCCAAGGAGCCTTATCTCAGACCACGCAAGGCCAGGGCAGTCTGAGGTCCCCAGAGCCGTGTAAGCGGTGACTTCATAGTGTGAAGCTGGGCGGGGGTCTCGGGTGGGGACCCCGCCAGGCATAGGACCCATGGCGGCCACCAGTAGCGGGCGACTCCGCTGGGTCTGGTCTGCAGAGGGCACAGGTGCTGGGAGGGGAAGGAGAGGAGGTAGACAGGGGAGAAGGGTGGTCTTCAATGGTCAGCAAGTGCCCACCATCGCTGGGGACTGGGCCAGACCAATGCCCCCACACACACACTGGTGGGTGCAGAGGCTGCCCTGCAATCTGTGGACTAAGAGGGCTGCATCTCCCCGGAGGGCCACCTGGGGGCACGCCTGCACCCTAGTCGGAGCTGGGTGGCTGGGTCGTGTGGCATGGCTGGTCCGTTTGCCCTGGGCCACCAGGGTTGCATGTTCAAGCCCTACGCACCCAGAAGTTGACCTGTGAAGGGGGTCCTGCTCTCCCGACTCGTGGCGGTCCCCTCTGGGTGGTTGAAGTCCCTCTTACCAGCGGGAGCCCCTGGTACCAGGCCTTGGGTGCCAGCGGCTCTTTGGGGAGGGAAGGAGGGGCGGTGGGAGGAACGGGCTTCCGTCCCCCACTGCAGTTGGCCAGCCCAGTGTGCTGGCCATGCCCGTCAAGACACTGTGAAGTCTCCCTTCCTGGAGAGGAAACTGAGGCACAACTCTGGAGTCATGGAGCCAAGACTGGAACCCTAAAGTTGAACTTCCCGAAGTTCACGGTTGTCACCAGGAGTGGCCGTGGATTGGAGAAGCTCTGGATTGGAGCTGGAAGCAGGCTAGGGGGCCCCGGGTGGGGACCCTGGAAACCTTCCTGAGGGAGGAGAGGCAGGTGCTGGGACCTGGGCTGGGGTGCTCCCTGGAGGCGCTGCCCTCGGATTCCTGCATGCTGACCACACAGGTTCCCAGAAACCAGGCCGGCCAGAGCCCCTGGCCCTGGGGGTGGGGCCCGGCCAGGGCAGCGGGCGGGGCCGCGGGGGGCGGGGCCGCGGGGGCGGGGCCGCGGGGAGGGGGCGGCTCGTGGGCGGAGCTACCCGGGAGGAGGGCATGGCCGTGTCACGGGCGGGGCTATCAGGGAGGGGCGTGGCCTCCCCTCCCGGGGAGGGCGTGGCCTATGGGGGCGGGTCCGCATTGTGGGCGGGTCCAGCGGGCGCCTATAAATGTGGCCGGGCGCCGCCGCGGGCCCCAGGCCCGGGAGCTGCCGCCGCCGCTCCGCGTCATGTCCCCGCGCTCGGGGCGTGCGCCCGCCTGACGCCCCGGCCGCGTCCCCCGGCGCCCCCGCACCGCCATGCCGGCTCGCTCGCTGCTCCCCGCCGCGCTGGCCGCGCTGGCCGCGCTGGCGCTCGCCCCGGAGCCCCCGGCCGCGCCGTGCCCCGCGCGCTGCGACGCCTCGCGCTGCCCGCGCCCGCGCTGCCCCGGCGGCTACGCGCCCGACCCGTGCGGCTGCTGCCTGGTGTGCGCGGCGGGCGAGGGCGAGCCGTGCGGCCGCGCGCCGTGCGGGGACGGCCTGGAGTGCGTGCGCGGCGCCTGCCGCTGCCCCCGCGCGCGGCCCGTGTGCGGCGCCGACGGCCGCACCTACGCCAGCGCCTGCGCGCTGAGGGCCGCCGGCCGCGCGCGCGCCCCGGCCGCGCCCGTGCGCCTGCGGCACGAGGGCGTCTGCCCCGCGGGTAAGCGGGGGCGGGGGGCGGGGCCGCGCCTGCGCACAGGCTGACCGTGGGCGCCGCGTGGGCGTGGGTGGGGAGGGACGGGCGCCCTGGGCCGAGCGCCCACCTCCCCGGTCGGTCCCCACCGCGTCCCCACCCCGCGCGCTGCTGGACGGGGGGTCGGGGGGGGCGGCTCATGGGCAGCACCAGCGTCCGGCCCCGGGGCGGAGGGCGAGACGTGGTCCCGGTGAGGTCTGGGGCCGGGAACCCTCGGTCCCCGGGCAGCACCCGGCCCCCGACCTGCAGGCGAGGTGCTTCTAGACTGTTCTTCCCCGCCCCGACCTGCAGGCGAGATGCTTCTAGACTGCTCTGTCCCCCCCCCCCCCAACCTGCAGGCGAGATGGTTCTAGACTGTTCTCCCCTGACCTGCAGGTGTGGTGGTTCTAGACTGCTCTCCCCTTCCTGATCTTAAGGCGAGCTGGTTCTGGACTGTTCTCCCTGACCTGCAGGCGAGCTGGTTCTAGACTGCTCTCCCTGACCTGCAGGCGAGGTGGTTCTAGACTGCTCCCTCCTCCTGATCTTCAGGCGAGGCGATTCTAGACTGCTCTGTCCCCCCCCATCTGCAGGCGAGCTGGTTCTAGACTGCTCCCCCCTCCTGATCTTCAGGCGAGCTGGTTCTAGACTGCTCTCCCTGACCTGCAGGCGAGCTGGTTCTAGACTGCTCCCCCTCCTGGTCTTCAGGCGAGCTGGTTCTAGACTGCTCTCCCTGACCTGCAGGTGAGGTGGTTCTAGACTGCTCCCCCTTCCTGATCTTCAAGCGAGGTGATTCTAGACTGCTCTGCCCCCCCCCCATCTGCAGGTGAGCTGGTTCTAGACTGCTCTCCACCTTTTCAGGTGAGGTGCTTCTAGACTGTTCTTCCCCGACCTGCAGGCAAGGTGGTTCTAGACTGCTTTGTTTTCCCCCCTCCTAATCTACAGGTGAGGTAGTTCTAGACTGCTCTGCCCCCTTCTCCTGAGCTGAAGGTAAGGTGGTTCTAGACTGTTCTTCCCCTGACCTGCAGATGAGGTGGTGCTAGACTGCTCTCCCTCTCCTGATCCTAAAGTGAGGTGATTCTAGACTACTCTGTCTCCCCCCTAATCTGCAGGCAAGGTGGTTCTAGACTGCCCCCTCCTGATCTGCAGGTGAGGCGGTTCTAGACTGCTCTGCTCTCCCCGACCTGCAGGCAAGGTGGTTCTAGACCGTGCTCCCCCTACCAACTTGCAGGTTGAGGCGGTTCTAGACTGCTCTTCCCTTCCTGACCTGCAGGTTGAGGTAGTTCTATACTGCTCTGCCCCCCCCCGCTTGCAGGTGAGGTGGTTCTAGACTGTCCTCCCCCTTCTGAGCTGCAGGTGATGTGGTTCCAGACTGCCCCTTCCCCTTGACCTGCATGTGAAGTGGTTCTAGACTGCCCTCCCCCTGGTCTGCAGGCGAGGTGGTTCTAGACTGTTCTGTCCCCCCCCCCCACCTGCAGGTGAGGTGGTTCTAGACTGCCCTCCCCCTGATCTGCAGGTGAGGTGGTTCTAGACTGCTCTTGCCTCCCCCCCCCTCAGGCTTGGAGGAAGATGCTAGAAAGCAATGCCGTCCCTTTCCTTGTTTGGAGCTCTGCTCTGCTCCTGCCTGGATGGCTGTCCCCGCACCCAGCTCGGCCCTGGGCTCCGGCCGCCTGCGGTCAGCTCCAGGGAGGCGCCCTTGGCACCCACCCAGGCATGCAGGGTGCCATGGGGAAAGGTGTCTGTGAAGAGGGGTCTGCGTGGGCAAACCCTGGCCATGTGTGTGATGTCCCGGAGGTGGGGGAAAGGGGTGGAGGGTGCCGAGGCAGGGGGCTGCCTTGGTTCTGAGCGGGAACCATGGACAGAGATCCCAGGTGAGTGGGGAGAGCCCCGAGGGGTCCGTACACAGCCGGAGCCGAGGCCAGGGATCCGGGGACACCTGCTGCCGCACGCGGGGGGTGGGGGGGAGGGAGGGGCTGGACAGGCCCCGGGATCCAGTCCAACCCGTCACTGTTGCCTTTGCCAGCAGCTCCATGCTGCGCCCACCGTGACCCAGGGCCTAGAGCCAGGGTGTCAGAGGCTGGCGGGCCGGCTTCTCTCACCCCGTCCCCCCCGTCTCCCCTCTGATCCTCCTTCCCGCCTCCCCTCACCTCCAGTCCACTGCCCGCCCACCTCGAGTGTGGCCACGGCTCAGCCCAGGACACAGGGGTCCCTGCACCCCTTTGGGCAGCTGATGGGTCCCCCAGCGAGGGTGGTGGCTGAGACAGGGCACCTCACTGGTATTGAGCTGTCAGCACTGACAGCTAGCTACGGCAGGCCAGGCCACTGCCGGCCTCCACTGTGTCCATCCCCCATCGCTCTCCACCTGGCAGCCAGGTGGACTTGCTGGAGCTCTCCTGACACAGGGGCCCTGTACCCATCTTCCTTAACCTGATGCGGGTACTACCCTCTTTTTTTTTTGTTTGTTTTTGTTTTTGTTTTTGGGTCCGGTAGTGGGCCTGAACTCTGGGCCTTAGCGCTGTCCCTCAGCTCTTCAGCTCAAGGCTAGCGCTCTACCACCTGAGCCACAGCGCCACTTCCGGCTTTTTTCTTTTTGCTTATGTGGTGCTGGGGAATCAAACCCAGGGCCTCAAGCATGCAAGGCAAGCGCTCTACCACTGAGCCACCTTCCCAGCCCCAAAGTAGTGAGATTTTTTTTTTTTTTTTTTTTTTTTGTCGGTCGTGGGGCTTGAACTCTGGGCCTGGGCGCTGTCCCTCAGCTCTTCAGCTCAAGGCGAGCGCTCTACCACTTGAGCTACAGCGCCACTTCCAGGTACTACCCTCTTTGCAGCCAGGAGGCCTCTCCTATTTTGGAGTGTGACACCAGCCAAAGAATGAAATTGAGGGGCTGGGAAGGGGCTCAGTGGTGGAGCGCTCGCCTCACATGCATGAGGCCCTGGGAACGACTCCTCAGCACCACATAAGCAGAAAAGGCTGGAAGTGGCGCTGTGGCTCAAGGGGTAGAGCGTTCGCCTTGAGCTGAAGAGCTGAGGGACAGCGCCCAAGCCCAGAGTTCAGGCCCCACAACCAACCAAAAAAAAAAAAAACGAAGGAAGCTGCATTTGTGGGGCCTTGGAGGAGCCCCCAGTAGAGGAACATGCCACCACCCGCACCTCACCTGCCGTCCTCCCTACCTCATCCTCCGCCCACCCCGGCTTTGCAGGCCCGTCCTGGGACCGTTCTGTCCCCTCTAAACCCACGCGCCCCCCTGGCCTGGAAGGACTGGCCCTGCCACCACACGGGGAGCGTGAGGGACTGCCCAGACAGGAGAGCTGGTGGCACCCTGCGTCCCCGCCACTGTCCCGGGGCCCCCAGAGGCGTCCCTCCCAGGCTCCGTCCCCGGGACAGCTCCCTGTTTTTCCTTCTCTCTTAAGCCTGCATGTCCCCGTGTGACCCCCGTCCCCCTAGCCAAGAGCACCAGCCTCCCAGCCAGCTGTGGCTCCTGCAGCGCCCTTTCTGCTGGCTGCAGTGCCCCCCCCCACCCCGCCCCTGCCAGGAAGCTCAAGGTGGGACCCGCCCCAGGCCTGGGGCAGAGACCCTGTCACCCCTGCAGCTCAGCGGGCAGGCGGCCAGGCCCAGCCCCGATGCCGGCTTCGACTCCCGGATGCTGAGCTTCTGCTGGAGTCTCCCATAGATCCTCTAAGGCAGGCACTGCCCGTCCGTCTTGCAGGAAGGACTGAGGTCAAGATTCCCAACCCCGGTGCAGCCAGATCCCTTCCACCTGGGGCCTTAGGAACATGCACTGGGGCCAGTCCTTGGCCAGCAGGCTCCGGGAGGGTTCAGGCTCAGCCTGGCCTGGGCCGCACTGGCTCCTCTGGCTCTGAACTTCCAGGCCCGGCCCGAGGCCCACCTGCCGTGCCCGTCCCAGTGAGGTTCCCTCACAGGGCCTTTGTGGCAGCCACAGGCCGCCCAGGCCCCACAGTCCTGCCCTCCTCCTGCAGGAACCCTCCAGCCAGTTCCTCCTGGATGGACTACCTACCAGGACCCACAGACGCCATTATGAGGGCTGGCAGGCGGCAGCCGTTCTGTGAGCACTGCCGTCTGTCTCTGCAACCCTTGCTGTCCACGCATGCAGTGCCCACCTCTAGCCGGCACGTATGTTTGTCCTCACCCTCCTCCTCCAGCCTACAAGGCGCGCAAGTGCATTGTCTCGCCAGTGGTCAGGCGTCAGGCGAGGAGGGTGCCGCTGGAGTCCCTGTGCCCTGAGAAGGAAACTGAGGCCCAAAGGACAGGAGCTCGGCGAGGCCTGGGGACCCTGAGCAGCCAGGTGCCTGCGGTGCACACCCTACGACTCGAAGGGTGGTGGGCTGCTCTTGGCAAGGAGGGACCCGGCACTCGGCAGTCTGCACCCTCTGTAGCAGTCTGAGGTGCCCAGCGCGGCTCGGGGTCACTCGCTCTCCCGCTCGGACCTGAGTTTGAGGAAAGCGCCCAGAGCCAGTGCCCGGCCCCCGGTCAGAGCTCCGGGAAGTCCAGCTGGACGGGAAAGGTCCCTACTGGCTCTGTCCTCTTTCTGTGTCCCAGCCGTGCCCTCTCCTCTCTTGGGGTGTCGGGCAGGGGAGGGGGAGACACCTGGCTGTAGCTGCTTTTATCGGTGTCGAGATCCTGCAAACCAGAGACTCTGGAGCCTCCCCATGTCAGTTTAATTCATTCTGAAAGAAAATAAATTCAAGAGCCAGCTGCAGAGTCTGCGGTGGCCGTGGACTGTGGAGCAGCCATAGCCTGGAGCAGCCGTGGCCTGTGGAGCGGCTGTGGCCTGGAGCGGCCGTGGCCTGTGGAGTGGCCATGGCCTGGAGCGGCCGTGGTCTGTGGAGCAGCCGTGGCCTGGAGCTGCCATGGACTGTGGCGCAGCCGTGGCCTGGAGCGGCCGTGGCCTGTGGAGTGGCCATGGCCTGGAGCAGCTGTGGCCTGGAGCGGCCATGGCCTGCAGGCGCTGGCTCCAGGCGGCCGTGAGTGTGGGGTTGTCAACCTCACATGAGCAGCTGCTTCCTGGCCGGCTGCGGTGGGGGGGGGGTAGGGAGGAAGGGCTTCCTGACTCAGGCTGACTCACCCCAGGGCCAGGCCAGCTTCCAGGACCCTGGGCTCCGTTCCCAGAATGCGCCTGCCGGGCTGAGAACGCTCCTCGGCGGGGCAGAGGGGAGCGGGCCGCCTCCTGTCCTCCCCGCGCCTGCCTCCGCCCCACCCCGCACTGCCCAGCACACGGGGCGCGGGTCAGGGGTCACACAAGCAGGTGGGGCTCAGCAGCTCCATTCCGGGCACCCATGCCAGGGTGAGGACTGTTGCCCTGTGCACGGAATGGGGTGGGGGGTGGGAAACAGGACCCCAGCCTCCTGGATACCACCCCCCCCCCGGCCGGCCTGGCCCCCCCCCCCCAGGCCTCTCAGAAGCCTCACTGCTCTTCCCTGGCTCCTTTCATTCTTTCCAGAGAGTTCTAAAGAGGACTTGCCTGCAGTAGAGAACACTCAGTCCTCACTTTACCTGTCTCTAATGATCACCCCGAGTGCAGGGGGCTGTTCTGAGGAGCCCCCCCCCCCCCGCACGAGGCCACCCCACCGAGCTGGCACGCTCCTGGGCACAGATGGGGCGGGCAGCCGGGCTCAGAACCCACGTGGCCCTCGGCGAGGTTGGGGTGGGTGGGAGGGGACTTGGATTTGGCCCCGGCTCTGCTGTGCCCTGCTGTGCGCCTGGCCGGGACAGCGGGGCAGGGTGCAGCCTGTGCCAGAGCCCTGGGGTCCGGAAAGGAGCCGCAGGCAGCCCCCTGCTCCCCCTCTCGTGTGGCCCAGCCCTCGTGGCGCCATGACGCAGTGTTCGTGCCCGCCTCTGCCGGGCCTGCGGTCAGCAGGTGGCCCTGCACAGGCCATTCCGCCCCCTGGGGTGCCCTTCCAGGCCCGGTCAGCGCCTGGGGCCCACCTCTGGTCACACTGCTGTCCACACAGCTGGAGGGCAAAGGCCGCAGGAACACCAGGCGCCAGGGCCGCCTGGAGGAGCGGGGCTCACCCCGGGGCCGTGGTGGACGTGGGGTGCTGGGCAGGGCAGGGGTGACGCTGGCCTCCAGGCTGGGCGACTCGGGGCGCCTCTTCCCGTGTGTTGCGCCGGAGCCCGGGCCCCCATGTGTCCCGCAGCACCATAGGGGGTTCTTTCTCCAAATGGAGGCCAGTCCTCCGGATTCGGCTCATGGGAATCGTAGGGCCGATCGCCGCGGGGACGCAGTGTCTGTGAGCAGCGGACGTTGCGAGCAGCGGACGTTGCAGTCCGTGTCCTGGGCTCGTGCCTGCCTGCAGCATTTGGGAATGAAACTTGAACACAGAGGACCAGGGCCCAGGAGCCCCCTGCCTTGGATGTTAGGCAGGGCAGGCATGAGCCCAGGGTTGCTGGTCCAGCCCTGGTATCGATGCTGTGTGGCCCAGGGCAAGGACCCTCTCCTCTCTGAGCCAGTTCCGTGGGGTTCCGTGAGGTGATGTGGGCGGGGGAGGGGAAGCTCAGCTTGCAATCCTGTTGACTCCGATGCCAGCTGGGCGCCTTTCCCTATGCACATGGGCAGAGTCTTCTGGAAGCCAGCATGTCTCTGACGCCCTTCGTTTTTCCTGCCAGTGTAGGACTCCACCAGCCGACCAGCCCCAGGTTCAAGTTCAACTTCATCGCCGACGTCGTGGAGAAGATTGCCCCGGCCGTGGTCCACATCGACCTCTTCCTCAGGTGCGTGGCTGCCCCCCGGCTTCCCACGCCACGTGCCCTCCTGCCCATGCACCCACAGACCACTGGGACCCACCTCAATGTTAGTGGCCAGGCAGAGGGCAGCCAGGGGGTGGGGGGCGGCGGTGGGACCCAGAGACCTCACTCGCCAAGGCTAAGCTGAGGACAGCACGGGGGGGACACCCCGGGAGAGGACAGCACGGGGGGGACACCCCGGGAGAGGACAGCACGGGGGGGACACCCCGGGAGAGGACAGCACGGGGGGGACACCCCGGGAGAGGACAGCACGGGGGACACCCCGGGAGAGGACAGCACGGGGGACACCCCGGGAGAGGACAGCACGGGAGACACCCCGGGAGAGGACAGCACGGGGGGGGACAGCACGGGAGAGGACAGCACGGGGGGGGACAGCACGGGAGAGGACAGCACGGGGGGGGGACAGCACGGGGGGGGACAGCACGGGAGAGGACAGCACGGGGGGGGACAGCACGGGAGAGGACAGCACGGGAGAGGACAGCACGGGAGAGGACAGCACGGGGGGGACAGCACGGGAGAGGACAGCACGGGGGGGGGACAGCACGGGAGAGGACAGCACGGGAGAGGACAGCACGGGAGAGGACAGCACGGGAGAGGACAGCACGGGGGGGACAGCACGGGAGAGGACAGCACGGGAGAGGACAGCACGGGGGGGGACAGCACGGGAGAGGACAGCACGGGGGGGGGACAGCACGGGAGAGGACAGCACGGGGGGGGACAGCACGGGAGAGGACAGCACGGGAGAGGACAGCACGGGAGAGGACAGCACGGGGGGGGACAGCACGGGAGAGGACAGCACGGGAGAGGACAGCACGGGGGGGGACAGCACGGGGGGGGACAGCACGGGGGGGGACAGCACGGGAGAGGACAGCACGGGGGGGGACAGCACGGGAGAGGACACCCCAGGAGAGGACAGCACGGGAGAGGACAGCACGGGGGGACACCCCAGGAGAGGACCGCACGGGGCAGGGGGGACCAGGGGGCTGGGGTGCGGGGAGCCAGGGGTAAGGGGAGGGCCTGGCCCGGCAAGGCTGCGTGGCTGGGGCTGGAAGGAGGCAGCCAGATGGGTGGCTGAGCAGACCCGGGAGAGGCCAAGGAAGGACCAGGGAGCTGCCAAGGCTCCCCCCCTCCCCCTGGGAGGAAGCAGTTGTGGTGTGTGGCCTGTCTCCCTCCTGCTCCGAGCTCACCCCCCTTCCCAGGGCTGGTGTGTGTGCACTGATGTGTGCACATGTGTGTGGTGTGCTCACCGGCGCTCACATCCGGCCCTGAGCTACTTTCCCCAGTCCAGCGGTCCTGAGCTCTTACGCAAGTCCATTGGCTCCTGGTGCTGGGGCCCCGGAGGTGGGTGTCTGTGGGTGGGGCCTGGACTGGCAGGGATGGGGGGCGGCCAGGCTCCTCCAGAGCCCGCAGCGAGCCTGCAGCGCAGCTCTGGAGGTCAGTAGGGTGTCTACCTCCTGGGGGGCCAAGCTGTGTGGGACCCCAGCATGACTGGTGGCTCCCTGGCCTGGGGCCTGGGCCTCCCACCCCCGTCCCCCGGCTCCAGGCACATTCATGGGAACCCCAAGAAGTCTTTCCCTAATTCCCCCATCCGAGCTGGAGACCCAGCGCCCCCGCCAAGGGGCTCGAGCTGACCAGCCTTTCTGCCACACCAAGCCCTGGTGGCCCTTCTCAGGAGGGGAAGCAGGCTCAGAGGGCGGCCAGAGCACAGGCAGGTCCCAGAGGGGTTGGATTGGAATGTGGTCTGTCTGTCTGTCTGGACTCCCTGGCCGTTGGGGCCTGCTGTGGGACGGGGCTGCGCTCAGAGACAGACATCTCTTTATGGCCAGGAAGCATGTGGCAGGGCACGGTTCACACTCAGGCCCCTGCTCGTGTCTCTCCCCCCCACTGTCCCCACTGCGCCCAGCTCCCCAGCCCGCCCGCCCCATGCCGCCCACCCGCCCCTCGCTGTCTGATGGCCCCATGCCGCTGCCTTCCGCTTGGCAGACACCCGCTGTTTGGCAATAACGCGCCACTGAGCAGCGGCTCGGGCTTCATCATGTCCGAGGCCGGCTTGATCGTCACCAACGCCCACGTGGTGTCCAGCGCCAACACTGTCTCGGGCCGGCAGCAGCTCAAGGTGCAGCTGCAGAGCGGGGACTCGTACGAGGCTAGCATCAAGGACATCGATACGACGTCTGACATCGCCACCATTCAGATCCACCCCAAGGTAGGGGTGTGGGCGGGCGGGCGAGCGGCCCACTCCAGCCCTGCCTCCTCACCGGGAGGCCAGGGCCACCCAAGCTGGCCCACCGACACCGACCGAGTCAGTCCCGGAACTGAGGCTGGGAGCACACACCTCCTGTGTGTCCAAGCACCAGGTGGGAGACCCCGCAAGCCTGGGCCACGGTAGGGGAGGCCTCGGGCCGCCCCCCTCCCCACGAGGGCCCCCCCCTTCGCGAGGGTCTCCACTGACCCCCCCGGGCCACTGGCAGATGTGCGGATGTCCCCACTGGGCAGCAGACACAAGTAGGAGAGCCCTTAGGACCTGTGCCCCATCCTGTCACCTCTGCGCCGGGTCCCCCACCAGCTCCCACACAGACCCAGAGGCTCCTGGAAGCCAGCGCCCAGCATTCCCCTCTGCACCCCATGCCCCACAGCCCTGAGGAAGCCCCCCTATACTCCATCGCCTGCAATCGCAGTGTGCAGTCAGGGTTCACCCATGATCACGGCCAGGGCAGGGTGGGCTGCTCAGGCAGGATGCAGGTCTGCAGTGGGCTGGTTTGTGTTGAGTCCAGGGTCGGGGTTCACAATGTATGGCAGAGGGGGTGCTTGGGACCACCGCCACCTCCTGGAGGTGGGACTTGCATCTGGCCCATCTCCGGAGCGTGTGCACACCTGATGTGTCTTGTGCGGGGTCCTGGCCGCAGCCGAGGGGCCCTGAGGGGCCCAGGTAGCTTTGCTGCCCCATCACAGAGGCTGGGTCTGGGCACGTGGCCTCATTTTTACAGACGGGGAACCTAAGGCTGGGCAAGACAGATAGAAGTAGAAGTACAGGAGCTAGCGTCAAGGCCACATCACTCTGCTGCTCCAAGAGACCACCTCAGGTCACCTGACCGGGAGTGACTGGGAGTGGCCACGTCCCTGAGCCCTGAGGTCAGAGCTTGCCTGGCCGCTCCCCCGGCCACAGGCACCCGTGTGCACCTCCGAGCCTTTGGATGCCTCTCCAGAGCACTGCTGCTCCCAGCATGCCCTCCGCAGCAGCCGGACCGCACAGGAAGCTAGACAGGGCCGCTCTCCCGACCCCTGGGCGAGTCCCACCGTGGAGAGGTGCCCGGCAGCCGGGCGCTGAGAGCCAGCTGGGCTCCGCGGGCTCCGTGCAGAAGCAGAGGGGCCACCGCCTTGCCTCATGTCATCGTCTGTGTCTACGCTGGGAGGTTGCGCTGTTTGGAGCCGTCCCAAACGGAGCCTTGCTCCCCGGGCCCCTCTCTCCTCCTCCCCAGAAAAAGCTGCCCGTGTTGCTGCTGGGGCGCTCGGCCGACCTGCGGCCTGGAGAGTTCGTGGTGGCCATCGGCAGCCCCTTCGCCCTGCAGAACACCGTGACCACCGGCATCGTGAGCACCACGCAGCGCGACGGCAAGCAGCTGGGGCTCCACCACTCCGACATGGACTACATCCAGACGGACGCCATCATCAACGTGAGTCCCCGGGAGTGGCTCTGCCTCCGCCCGGCTGCCTCCCGTCCCCAGGGCCTGGCCACTCACATCGCTAGCTGGTAAGATCTCAGAGGCGCGGAGCCCTGCGGCTGCTGCCCGGGCGCACAGGCAGCCTGGGCTCCACTGCTGTCCAGATCGAGATGGCCTTCAGATATGGCAGCCTGGCCATGCCGGGCAGCATGCCTGCCCCCCCCAGCCGCCGGCACGGCTCTTTACTGGGGTCGAGGTGGTTTGGATGAAGCCCTTTGCTGTCTTCTGGAGCTGCTGGCACCTGCAGTGTGGAGACGGGTGCTGGCCCCAGTGGGTGCAAAGGGGGTGGGGGTAGGGGGCAGAGCTGCCACACGGAGGCCTTAGGCCTGCAGAGGGCGCTAGAGGGCAGGCCAGGTTCCCCCCCCCCCCCCCCCCCAGCACAATCCCACCCAGTTCCCAGTACCTGCGTCACGGCCAGCTACAGAGAAAACGTGGTGGAGCTGTGGGTTCCCCGCCTGGCCAACGTTCTCTTTCCTCCCTTGCAGTACGGGAACTCCGGGGGACCGCTGGTGAACCTGGTGAGTGTCCCCAAGCAGAGTCTCTGCTTTTCAGTGGTTCTGTTTACATTGCGGGGGGCCTGGCACAGCCGCCAGGCCAGGCCCCCAGTGCTCCTCTCCCAGCTCCACAGGGTGTCATCCTGGGCCTGGGGAATGATGGACACCAGCCTCATTATGAGGACTCACCCAAGGACAGCGGCCGGAGCCGGGCCCTGTGATGTCACTGGACACGGCAGGCACAGCTCTGGGCCACCACTGCCCTGGGCCTCCCTGTCCTCGGTGACCAGGGCGGCAGAAGGATGACCTGTTCCCTTCTGTCCTTTTTTCGCTGCTGTCCTGAGCCCTAAAGTCAGGCTCCTCCCATCTGGGCTGGGAGGCCCCCAGAACAAAGAGGGGCTCTGAACAGGAGGTGGCCAGGCATGGCCACGCTGAGTGCCACACAAGCACATGAGCTCTCCAGAGGGGCTGCAGGCCTGTGCTCGGGGGGACAGGAGGGCACAGAGCAGGGTCGGGCACACAGGGACCCCAGGAGGAGGCCACAGAAGCCAGGATGGAGGGGGTCAGGGATGGGGCTAAGGGAGAGTGCTTGGCCCTGGCCAGATGGGCCTCAGCTTGGATGGAGCTCCTATGGGTGGAGTGTAGGCTGGAGGCCAGGAAGCCTGGCCTGGAGAGCTCTGTGTCGCTGGCCATCCAGTGGTGAGGACAGGCAGAGGAAGGCTGGGCAGGGTGGGAGCGGGGCGGACGACAGTTCCCGGAACTCTCCACTCACGAGCTCCAGGGGTCAGGAGTCCCCTGTGAGCTGGTCGCGTCCTCCCCAGGATGCGTACGTGAGTGTACCCAGAATGGAGCAGGAGGCCTCCAGGGTTGTGAAGGCACAGTGGGAAAGGAGTCACTGCTTGAGGAGACCCTGAGAGGCGTCTGCTCAGGAGGATGGGGCCTGCTCCCCGTCTCCCGTCACCGCCCGCCAGGCGCAGGCCCAGGAAAGGGCTGTGGACACCATGCTTTGAGGGCAGCCATGTGCAGGGTCCCCTGGGTGACCACCCCACTCTGCTCACCCCGTGCCAGGACGGCGAGGTCATCGGCATCAATACGCTCAAGGTCACAGCCGGCATCTCCTTCGCCATCCCCTCCGACCGCATCGCGCGCTTCCTTGAAGAGTTCCAGGACAAGAGCGCCAAAGGTACAGAGCTCCCCCCCCCCACCCCCACCCGGCTGAGGGAAGCAGGCTCCCTGGCCAAGGCCGCCCCCAGCTCCCAGGGTGGGCCGGGGCCCATGCCAGGTGCTCACTCCTGACCCTTCGTCTTCCCCACTCCTAGGTCATGGCCGCCTTCACCCCTCCCACTCCAGGCTGTTTTCTCCGAGCTGAGGTTCATGCTGCCCCCCTTCTCCCTGCCACCTTCCTGTCTGTCTGCTCAGCTGTCTCCATCCGCACACCCACATCTCCATCTATGCAGCCATCGTCCATCCATCCATCCACCCATGCACCTGTCATCCATCTACCCATCTACCCACCCAACTCATCCACCCATCCACCACCCATATATCCACCCACCTCTGCTCCTCTCATCCATCCATCCACCATCTATTCAGCCAGCCAGCCAGCCATTCACCCAACCCATCCATCACCCACATATCCATCCATCTCTGCTCCTCTCATCCATCCATCCACCATCCACCCAACTCATCCACCACCCACATATCCATCCATCTCTGCTCCTCTCATCCATCCATCCACCATCCACCCAACTCATCCACCACCCACATATCCATCCATCTCTGCTCCTCTCATCCATCCATCCACCATCTATTCAGCCAGCCAGCCAGCCATTCACCCAACCCATCCATCACCCACATATCCATCCACCTCTGCTCCTCTCATCCATCCATCCACCATCCACCCAACCCATCCATCACCCACATATCCATCCACCTCTGCTCCTCTCATCCATCCATGCACCATCTACCCAACCCATCCATCACCCACATATCCATCCACCTCTGCTCCTCTCATCCATCCATCCACCTCTTCCACCCAACTCTTCCACCACCCACATATCCATCCATCTCTGCTCCTTTCATCCATCCATCCACCATCCACCCAACTCTTCCACCACCCACATATCCATCCATCTCTGCTCCTCTCATCCATCCATCCACCATCCACCCAACTCTTCCACCACCCACATATCCATCCACCTCTGCTCCTCTCATCCATCCATCCACCATCCATTCATCCATCCACCCATCCAGTTTGTCCACCCTTTCCATCACCCATGTGTGCATCCGTCTGTCCACTCATTTTCCCTCATCCATCTATCCATCCATTCATCACTCATCTGTCTACCCAGCCATCTCTTATCCATGTTTCTTCCTTCCTACCCTTCCTTTTCTCCCTCCTTCCACCATCCACTCACCCTTTCAGCCCGTGGTCCACTTGGCAGGTATTCTTTCCTCCAGAGGAGCAGACCCCAAGACTGATCCTTGGGAGCACCCCTCCTGCCAGCCTCCACTCCTCACTCCCATCCAGATGAGGGTGTCTGTCCACCCTGCCTGCTCTAGAGACCATGAGCCCCTCCCCCACCCTGGGAGAGGTCACCCTGACCATTCTAGAGACCATGAGCCCCTCCCCCACCCTGGGAGAGGTCACCCTGACCATCCTAGAGGCCACGAGCCCCCCCCCCACCCTGGGAGAGGTCACCCTGACCATTCTAGAGGCCACGAGCCTCCCCCCTCCCAGAGGTCTCACTGAGACACAGTGACTCCCCAGGAGAGGGCATGCCAGCCCCCGCTCGTTGGTGATCATGGCCTCTTTTAGAGGAGGCCCTGACTCAGGGCCCCCCTGGTGGGCCTGCCTTCTGTTCTCAGTGCGCATCTTCCTTCCTTCATTGCTCTCATGCTGTCCCCACCCTACTGCCCTTCCGTCTTCTCCTGTCTCCCCCCTCCTCACCAGCACACCATTGAGAGCAGGGCTTCCTTATGCTTGACTAGCTAGGATGACAGGCGTGAGCTACCAGCACCTGGCTATAAAGTTACTTACTTATTCACTAAGTTGAAAAGCCACTTTGGTGGAGAAAGGGTGTGGACTTTTTAGTGCATAGCATGAGCACAAACACAACACAAAACCTTTGAGCTGTACTTTACTGAAGAAATACAGCATGCAGTCTAGCTCTGCTCCTAAAACCTCAGGCAGTAAAAGTTGTGGGAGAAAACCTCTCTGATTTTGGGTCTGCAAGGACACCCTAGATTGTCCAATGTCTGTTGGTGTAGCATGTCGGAATGCTTAGGTGACAATTGTTCTTAATTAGGTGGAGTAAACCCTCTAGCTTCCTTCTTCCACTCTCCATCTGTTCTGCCTCTTCTAGGTCCTTTTGCACATCCTTATCAATTGGATTTACAGAAAGGAAATCCTGCTGACATTGTTATTGCTTTAGGTCTATAGGTGAACTTGGGAAAAATGGGCATTTTTAAGGTCCCATCTCCAGAGCGGTGATCACACAGTGTCTCTCTCTTCATCTAGGTCTCCTGTCACTGTGCTCAGCATCTTAACACCTGCTATTATAATAAGTTGCATTGGTTGAGTTCTCATTGATTGATTGCTGTGCTCAGATTGAAGTCAGGGGCTTGTGCTTATTGGTAGACACTCCATCACTTGAGTGACTCCTCCAGCTCTTTTGGCACTGGTTGTTTTGGAGGGGGTGTCCTTGATGATGCCTGAGTCTGCCTGGACTTCTGTCCTACTCGGTGACCTCCCCACCTCACCCAGCACTACACCCAGCCACTGGTCGAAGTAGGGTCCTACAAATGCCTTCTGCCTAGGCTTGCCTTGAATCTCGGTCCCCCGATCTCTGCCACACAAACAGCTAGGATTCCAGGTGTGCATACCAGGCCACTGCACGTTGATTGATTTAAGTGTTAAACCAACCTTGAATTCCTGGGGTAGATCTCACACACTTGTAATGTGTTATCCTTTTGTAGATTGTTGGATTTGATTTGCTGAAAGTATTTAAAGACTTTTCCGTCTCTATTAGATACATTGGTTTGCTTTTCTTTCCTGGTTTTGGTCTGGGGAAAATGGATTGGATAGTTAGTCACTCATTTTCAGCACCTAGAGGGGTCAGCAGACTCTGGGCTGGTTCTATCTTAAATTATAGACTTAGTCAATGGGTCTGAGATGTTCATCATAGGACAGTTTTTTTTGGTCTGGTCGTGGGGCCTGAACTCTGGGCTTGGGCGCTGTCCCTCAGCTCTTCAGCTCAAGGCTAGCGCTCTACCACTTGAGCCACAGCGCCACTTCCGGCTTTTTTTTCTCTTTGCTTATGTGGTGCTGAGGAATCGAACCCAGGGCCTCATGCATGCAAGGCAAGTGCTCTACCACTGAGCCACCTTCCTAGCCCTCATAGGACAATTTTTAACGCAAATAAAACTCCTTTAATAGATACAGGGCTGTTTGAGTGGCTGACTTCTCTTGAATGATTTTCAATAGTGTGGAAATAGCAGGCAATGTTTCTGTTTTTGGGTGTGTGGGGCTGTGGGGGGAATGGCTCTCATTCTTGGCGTCTTTATTTTTTCACGAATGTGCTAGGTAGAGATTTAGCAATGTTACTGATCTCAAAGCGTCAGCTTTTAGTTTTCACTTATTTTCTCTTGTGTTTCTATTGTCCATTTCATCAATTACATTCTTACCCTTGTTGTTCTATCTTCCTTTTATTTACTTCTTTTTTTGTTTTTAAGGTTGAAACCAGGTGCTTTTCTAATAGTCATTATAGTGCTGTTGATTTCCCTGTTTTTCTTTTTATTTAATTTTATTGTGAAAATACCGTATAGAGGGGTTACAGTTACATGGGCAAGATAACGAGTACAATTCTTATCAAGCATTGTTGCCTCCTCCTTTGTTTCCCCTTCCCATCCCTTCCCATCTCCTACTCCCTACCCCCGGCCAAAGTTGTAAAGTTCGTGTTTTGACATAACGACTTGTACATCTCATTGTTGCAGTGGGTCCACCTGTATCCCTATTTAAGCGATTTGTTTTTTCCCTTCCCCTCCACAAATTATACCAACATCAAATACAGTGAAAGCAGGGGTTATACCGTGGGGGAGGGACATACAAAGCAACAAAGAAATCATCTTATAAATATGTTAGAAACAATCGCATGAAAGAAAAAACTTTACTTACCTTGGGGTTCATTTCACCTAACATCAACTTATCTGACCTTTTCTGCTTGTCTCAGGCATATTCTAGTTATTGCATCGATTTTCCTCTTAAGTGCTACCTTTGTGTTCTACAAAATTTGGCATGTCATATTTTAAGCAGCTGAAATACTTTCTAACGCTCACTTTGATTTCATGTTTGAAGATAGGCTGTTTAGGAGTGTTCTTTAGTTTCTGAGTAGTTGGAAATTTTCTAGATAATTTTCTATTATTACTTTCTACTTTAATCCCATTGTCATCAGAAAATTTCATGAAATGAGAAAAAAATTAAGCTGAGGGCATGGCTCAAGTGTAGAGATCTTACCTTGTAAAAACCAAGTGCTGAGTACTGCTCCTGTACCAAAGAAAAGAAAAAAGAGAGAGAAAAGCAAAGCGAAAGGGAATGACTTTAACTTTCCTGAGGCTTGTTTAGTGACTCAGAATCCGTGACTGTGATTTCTGGGTTGCAGACACCTGCTGAGTGCATGGGTGGGGTGGGGTGGGGCTCCGTGGGGGCCTGCGCCCTCGGGTGGTTACCTGGTGAGCTGTGCCCTCGGGTGAGGTGGTTACATGGCACTCTGGCCCGCTGCTGCGCTCTGGCCTTGCTGTGATTTACAGGGAGGGCCAGGAGGGGTATGAGCTCATTTCTGAGCCAGGGCGTTGGGGACTCGGAGGAGAGCCTGCTGGCCCCTGGGTGGGTGCGGAGTGTCAAAGCTGAGCCACGGGCTGAGGGCAGAACAGACGTGAGGCCTCTGGGGGAGTGAGGTGCTCGGCTCCCGCAGGGCTCCCCCAGCTCGTGGGAGAGGGCAGCACTGGCTGTGGTCTCGAGGCTGCCTTAACCGAGTCCTGTGGGTTTCCTTTCCAGACTGGAAGAAGCGCTTCATCGGCCTGCGGATGAGAACCATCACTCCGAGGTGAGGGCCCCCCATCCCCCCACAGCCCCTCCTTCCTGGCCCCGCTGGGCCTGCCCGCCTCCCGTGCTGGACCCTCCTCTCGGATGCCCCTGTCTGCTCTGTCTGATGGAGTCCTCTGGCATCTTCCAGAGTCCATTCATGCACCACCTCCTCCTCCAGGAAGTCTTCTGGGTTAATTTCCTGGGGCTGCCACACAAGTTACCACAGCTTGGCGGCTGAAAACAACCCAGACATATAGGTTGAGGGTTGTGGGTTCAGAAGACTGAGCGTGGGCTGTTGGGGCCACGCGGTGGTGGAGGCTCTGGGAGGAGCCTTCCCGCTTCCAGCCTCCGAGCCTGCAGCCTCCTGGCTGTACACAAGTCCCCCCTCCCACCGTGTGCATCCATCCCTCCTCCCCGCCCAGCTCCCATGACCTCCTCCGCGTCTATCTCCCTCCCACTTCTCATGGGAGAGAATCTCATTGGCATGGGATTCGGGGCTCACCCTGAAGTCTGGATTCTCTTAAGATGCCTATGAAGATGTTAATTCCAGACAAGTCTCGAGCATTCGGAGGCCCCGGTGACCTTGGGCGGGCACTGCCCTGCCCCTCTGGGCTCCCCACGTGGGAGGAGCTGCCCCATCTCTGCCCAGCACTGGCCTCTCTCCGAGGCTGACCTGGCCCGGCGGTGGGGCCTCGGGCCCTGCCTGCCAGCTTGGCCAGGACTCCTGGGAGCGAGGACCCTACTGGAGAGCAGTTAAAGCAGAGTCTACCCGCCTGTCTTCTCATTGTGTTCTCCTCCTTTCCTCCACTCCATGTCTGCTCCTCCTCATCCCTGCCTGGCCCGTTGTCTGTCTGTCCGCCCCGCTTTCCTCCATCTACCTCCTTAGCCTTTACTTGTCCATGCATTCACCACCTTTCCTCCCTGCCTTCCCTCTTCCTGCCGCCTCCCATCCCCGCCCCCTCTGGTCAGCCATCGCCACCCTTTGCCTGTCTAGTGCGCCAGGTTGTTCAGAGCCAGGCGAGCGGGCGGCATGGAGCCTGCTCTCGGCTGCTGGCCTGTCTGGTGGTGGCAGAAGATTGAGGCTGTGTGCCCAGAGCGGGTTTGGAGGCTCAGAGGCCTTACACAAGTGTATCTCCTCAGTTTGGTGGAAGAGCTGAAGGCCAGCAACCCCGACTTCCCATCCGTCAGCAGCGGCATTTATGTGCAAGAGGTGGCCCCAAACTCACCTTCTCAGAGGTGAGCAGGTGGGGCCGGCATGGCAGGGGGGCAGTAGATCAGACATTCTAGAGGGCGTGTCGGGGTGGGGGTGGGGGCTGAGCTGGGGCTCCCCCATTGACCTTACACGGTCTTGAGACTCCTGGCAGAGAGATGTGGATAGGGCAGGTGGATTCTGGCCTCTCCCCGAAGCCACAGGAGGCAGACGGTGCGCTCCATGCCCACACCCTGGCACAGCCGTGGGCTCTTCAGGCCGGGCCCTGGACACACCCGACCCGAGCCACGGCAGGCCGGGCCCTGGACACACCTGACCTGAGCCACGGCAGGCTGGGCCCTGGCAGCAGCGGAAACCATCATCCTGCTTGCTGGATGGACCCCACTGGGGTCTGGGCTGCTGTCAGGGGGAAGACGGAGCCTGTGCCATCTCAGTAGTGAACATGTACCCGTCACGTGCCCTTGGTGGAGGAGGCTGGTGCCGGGGCCTGCTCTTGCTCCTAGAAGCAAGTGGCTTTCTAAAGTGGCTATTGCGGCCCGGGCCCCGGCCTCGCCAGCCTGTGTGGTGACCGCACCGTCTTCATCGGCCGGGGCCTCGCCAGCCTGTGTGTGTGTGTGTGTGTGTGGTCACCATGCTGTCTCCATTGGCAGGGGAGGCATCCAAGATGGCGATGTCATCCTGTGGGGGGGGATGCCTCTCAGCCTGTGTGTGTGTGTGTGCATGTGTGTATGTGTGTGCGCGCATGTATGTGCGTATGTGTGTGTGGTCACTGCACCGTCTCTGTTGGCAGGGGAGGCATCCAAGATGGCGATGTCATCCTGTGGGGGGGGATGCCTCTCAGCCTCTGTGTGTGTGCGCGTGTGCGCGTGCGTGTGCGGTCACTGCACCATCTCCGTTGGCAGGGGAGGCATCCAAGATGGCGACGTCATCGTCAGAGTGAACGGGCGCGCTCTGGCGGACTCGAGCGAGCTGCAGGAGGCCGTGCTGACCGAGTCCCCGCTCCTGCTGGAGGTGCGGCGGGGGAACGATGACCTGCTCTTCAACATCTCTCCCGAAGTGGTGATGTGACGCGGGTCGCGTGACAGCCGCCTCCCGCCCGTGCCCGTCACGGAGCCCGCGGTGCCACGTCTGTGGCCTCCCCAGGCTCAGGACGAAGGACCCCGGGTTCCTCAGCGGGGCCTCCTCCCTGGCCAGGAGCAGAGCAGAGGTTGGGCCCGGCCAGGGGTCTGCGTCTCCACCCGGCCCCCAGTGCTGGTGCCAGTGCCGATGAGGAACGCCCAGCGTCAGCCCCTGGTCCGACACTCCTGGCACTCCCGTTGCTGGGCCTCTAGAAAGTTCTGCAGTTCCCCTCGGGGCATGACAGGGGCTGCCTGCCCAGCCTCCCAAAATCTCTGAAGGACAGACCATGTAGAGAAGATCCCGTGTAGAGCGGGCCCTGCAGGCTGCTCTGGAGCAGGTGCCGGAGGCGTCCACACTGAGCCAGGCTTGTGCCCGCCAGCTGGCCGGCAGCCATGGGGAGCAGGGCCTCCTGCCCAGGAGTGGCCCCCGCCAGGTGACTGGGAGCTGCCCGGTGCCAGGACGGAGCCACCAGCCCCTCTTCCGCACAGCTGGGGTGCAGCAGCCACCCCATCCCAGCCCCACTGCCAGAAGCCGCGGCCCTCCCGGGCACCTGCCCTCCGACGTGTTTCCAGGTGTATTTAGGAGCTTGGCTGTAAGATCACCTGCAGTGCTGCACGTACTGTATGTTTGTCTACTGTGTGGAATTAAAGTTTACAAGCACGTGGTTCTCTGTTAGCGGTGTCTGAGCAATGCAGCCCCCCCCAACACACACACACGGGGGTTCATCCTGGCACCTGGCCAGGCGTATGAGCCAAGACCTGCCAGGGCTTCTACAGGTGCGTGACACCTGAGCAACCACGCACACAAGGACGCACCGTCCCAGGGCCGCCTGGCGCCCAGCGGCTCCTCCACTGATGCCCAGCTCTGGCCCTCCCTGCAGGAGGGAGGGCGAGGCCGCCCCGCCCACCTCTGCCTGTAGAGCAGAGACCCGGCTCCCAGCAAGCCCAGGCCTTAGAGCTTCATCTCTCCTGTAGCCAGTCCCAGCAATGGGAAAACCGAGGCAGAAAGATCACAAAAGCTTGGTGCCATGTGCCTGGGATGCCAGCTGCTCTGAAGCCAGGGGTGGGCACCTGGCAGCCCGCGGCGGCCCCGACAGACTGCCTGGACCGAGTCTGGGGTCCTGCTGGCCGTGCTGCTCCTGCATGGTGGGCAGAAGCCCCCCCCACCATCCCTGGTACCATCCGCATCCTGGGGTCACCGGGGCCTGGACACAGGCCCCATCCTCCCTCCCCAGTCTGGGGCACAGCAGACAGGGCCAGCCCTCTGCCTATGGCTCTGGAGCGCCAGGCTGAGCCCCTGGCCAGCCCGACACCTGCCACCCGCTTCCCTAAGCCCTAGCGCCCCAGTCAATGGAGTTCATGCTATTTCCCTGGCAGTTTGGTCTCCTCAGGAAGATGAAGCCAACGTCCCAGCCCTGCGTGAAGCCCAGGAGGGTCTGGATTCGGGGTCTGGCCCCGAGTGTCCCCTGTGCCCCCTGTGCTCCCCCGCCCTTGGGGTAGCTGTGGTGGTGGGTCTGACGCTTTCCCACCGACCCGTGGGGGCCGAGCAGCACATTCCGAGGCCGGGCTGCCTCTGCCCGGACCGGCTCTCCAGCCCGCAGACCCCCCGCCCCGCGGAAGTGGTGCTGAGCAGTGCAGGCCCGTCCTGCCATCGCTCCCAGACCGACGGCGGCAGGCTGACCTCCAGCTGTTCCTGCAGCTGTTTAAAAAAAAGCCTGTGAAAAACAACTTTTCCAGAGCCAGCCAGCTGCCTGGAGAACATTGAGTAACTCTGCCGGCCCACCCACCCCTCCTCCGCGTTCCCTGTGAGGCGGGTGGCGGGCCCGGGGCCCCGCATGCCAGCCCCGCAGACACCCCAACTCCCACAAGATCAGAGCCTGTGGCCAACGCCTGCCATGGGGGAAACCGAGGCCCAGAGAGGGGTCAGGCCACACATGCGCCGGTGGCTGGCCTGCAGTGACCGGGCGGGGCTCTGTCCCCCTGGGCAGCTGTGCTCACAGCGGTGGCCAGGTAAACATCCGCTTGGGGGGATGGAACTGGTCAGGCCCTTCAGCTCTCTGCCCGCGCTGACCTGCACACGCGCACCCTCCCCCAAGTGCTCCCCAACCCACCATGACCAGAGATGGGAGTTCAGGAATGAGCTGCAGCCCAGGGGGGCATGGAGGAGCACAGGGGAGCACGGGGGAGCACAGAGGAGCATGGAGGAGCACAGGTGAGCACAGAGGAACATGGAGGAGCACAGGGGAGCACGGGGGAGCACGGGGGAGCATGGGGGAGCACGGAGGAACATGGGGGAGCACGGGAGCACAGAGGAGCACAGAGGAGCACAGAGGAGCACGGGGGAGCACAGAGGAGCACGGGGGAGCACAGAGGAGCACAGGAGAGCACAGAGGAACATGGGGGAGCACAGGGGAGCACGGGGGAGCACAGAGGACCACAGGGGAGCACAGAGGAGCACAGAGGAGCACAGGGGAGCACAGAGGAGCACGGGGGAGCACAGAGGAGCACAGGAGAGCACAGAGGAACATGGGGGAGCACGGGGGAGCACAGGGGAGCACAGAGGAGCACAGAGGAGCACAGGGGAGCACAGAGGAGCACAGAGGAGCACAGAGGAACATGGGGGAGCACGGGAGAGCACAGAGGAACATGGAGGAGCACGGGGGAGCACGGGGGAGCACGGGGGAGCACAGAGGAGCATGGAGGAGCACAGAGGAGCATGGAGGAGCACAGAGGAGCACAGAGGAGCACGGGGGAGCACGAGGGAGCACAGGGGAACATGGGGGAGCACGGAGGAGCACAGGGGAGCACAGAGGAGCACAGAGGAGCACGGGGGAGCACGGGGGAGCACGGGGGAGCACAGAGGAGCACAGAGGAACATGGGGGAGCACGGGGGAGCATGAGGAAGCCCGAGGACTATGGTGGAGCCCAGGCTGCTCCCCAGCCTTGAATAGTGCGGGGTATACACAGGCTCTGGAGCCACAGTACAGGCCCAGCTCTGGGTCCCCTCCCCAGTCCCCTTCCCTAGCCAAGGACTCCTGCTTCTTGGGATCTGTCCACTGCCCTCTGATCACCTGCTGCCTGGCAGTTCCTGCGTGGATCCCCCCCTCCCCCCCCGCCCCCGCCCCCAGGCCGATTCAAATGGACCACCCCTAAGAAGGATGGCAGGTGCCCACAGTCTTGCCCACGTCCCGTGTGGCCTTGTACCAGGGTCTGCCAGAGGGACTCTTCCCCCCCACACTGGGGCTCACGGTGGGCGGCCAGTAGACAGGACGGAAGCCAGCCCAGAGGCTGTGAGGGACCACCCTGCCTGCCCCTGCGGAAGGAACCAGCCGAGACCGCCTCCTGTCAGGCCTCCGGGCTCCAGGAGGGCCCCGGGACGCGCGTGCTGTCTCCTCCGCCAAGCGTGTGGCCAGTTGTTGGTCATGGCAGCCCCAGGACCCTCGCTTCAACCTCCGTGCCTCCAGAAGCCTGGGTCGGTCACGGTCTCCATGCCGTGGCTTCCTTGGGTCTTTCTTGGAGCTCACACCTTCGCCTCATCCGAGGCGTACCCCAGCAAGGCCCCCAGAGCCTGGGCGGGGCAGGCGCCCGCTGTCTCCAGCGCTACCTGCGCTACCGACGTGACCTGAGAGCCCGCCTTCACTCCAACCGGGACTCCCCAGCCACTCCTGTCCAGGCACGCTGGAGGCTACGGGGGCAGAGGACCAGCGAGGACGGGAGAAGGGGACGTCCAGAGCTGCTCCCTCATCACTGGCCTCTGAGCCCGAGGTCCTGTCCGGTGGCGGGGGAGGGGACAGCCCCGGCCTGGGACGCTCCCTCCACAGCAAGGCTCTGCCCCATCTGCTCTCCCCAAGGACACGGGCCCGGGAGCATCCACGGGCCAGGGAGGCCGGGGCCTCCTCCCGGCACAGCCTCCACCTCTGTCCTGCACCCTCCGTCCCTTCTCTCTGGAGGAGCTGGGGACCTACTCAACTCACAATGGCTGGGAAGCCGAGAGGGAGAGACGGAGACGAGATGGAGCCAGGTCAAGGCTGGGGTTCCCGCCTCCCCCCACCCTCTGCAGGCCCCTCCTCCCATGAGTTCCATCCCCGAAAGCAGGGCTGGGGACCATTTCCTGCTAGAGAATATTTGGGTGTGGGAGCCTCACGCGTGGGCCATTCGGAATGACCGGTGCGGCAGACGGCGCAGGCTGTGGGCGGGCCGTGCGCTCACACGTGTGTCTGTCTGTCCCATGGCGGGCACGGTGTCCAGCCCCTCGGTCACCCCGCAGGTGGACATTCCCACCCGTGACCTCAGCATTCCACCGCTTCCTAAGAGCGCCAGCTGCCGGGACTGGGCCTTCCACGTACAGGGACCACGGCAGACGTGAATTCAAATCCCAAACCCTCCACACGGGCCAGCGAGGCTGGGTACCCGCCAGCTCTGAGCCCCAGGGTTCTCCTCTAAGAAAGGGGCTGAGAGCCGGGGACCGGTGGCTCACGCCTGTCATCCCAGCTACTCAGGAGGCTGAGATCTGAGGATCGCGGTTCAAAGGCAGCCCGGGCAGGAAAGTCCATGAGACTCTCATCTCCAATGAACCAACAGAAAACTGGAAGTGGCGCTGTGGCTCAAGTGGTAGAGCGCTCGCCTTGAGCTGAAGAGCTGAGGGACAGCGCCCAGGCCCACGGCCGACCCCCCCCACAAAAAAATCCTGTTCTCCCCTGGCGTGAGGAAGTTGGCATCCTTGCCCTCCAGTCACCTCCCCAAACCACCACCGCCAGCAGAGACCAGCGCCCGGCGCTGGAGCCTTGTGCGGCCATTTCCTGTCTCCTGCCCAGCGGCAGCCCTGCGGCAAGCCACCCGCCCCCACAGTCCCCGCGGCGGGGGGGGGGGGCCCTCACTGGCCATCTGCCCCGACTCAGCCCCTCTCTCTACCCTCCCTCTCCCTCTTCCCCTCTTCCCTCCCCGCCCAGGGCTCCGAGTTAGTCTCTCATCGTATTGGGCGTGGCTTCCTCTCGTCCTGGGGTACAGGGCCCAGCGGCCCCTCTGGCCGTTCCCAACTCCAGCAGCTCAAGATGTCTGCCCGAGCGCCCGGGGCAGCATTGCATTTGTGGCCGATGCTATGTGCCATGGGCTGGGCTCCAGCTAGCTCGGCACTCAGCGTCTCTGCCCGAGTTCCCCAGAGCCGAAGCCCAGACGTTTCCCCCTCGAGCTGCGGCTGGGCCATGAGTGGCAGCTCCCAGAGACGGTCCATGCCGGGAGCCCAGCCCACCACAGCACAGCCAGGCTCTCAGGACCGGCGGGGCCTGCCTGGCTCCCATCCACACGCCTCCCCCCAGGTCGGAGCTCCCTGCCACAGCCTCCAACTCCACACCAGGGGCATTACATGAGGAAGTGGGCGGGGCATGCATGAGGAAGTGGGTGGGGCTTGCATGAGGAAGTGGGTGGGGCATGCACGAGGAAGTGGGCGGGGCATGCACGAGGAAGTGGGCAGACTTCGCTTCCAGAGGTGTGTGTGGACCATCTTGGTCCCCTCCCGGCACCTTGGGCCCACGGCTCTTTCTGACCCCTGGAGCAGCCACGTGAGGCCTGCGCTCAGCTGCTCCGCGAGCCCTGGCGGGCCTGGCTGTGGGGTGGGGGCGCCGCAGGGAAACGGTCCCTGCCACGCGGCCACTGCCCTGGTCGGCCTGGCCGTGGCCGAGCCTTCTTTTTTTTTTTTTTTTTTAATTTTATTTTATTTGTGAACACACTGTACAGAGGGGTTACAATTACATGGGCAGGATAACGCGTACATTTCTTACCAAGCATTGCAGCCTCCTCCTTTGTTTACCCTTCACCTCCCTTCCCAGCCCCCCCCTCCCCCCCAGGCCGAGCCTTCTTGAGTCCTGGGCTCTGAGTCTCTGCCCGGCCTCTGACGGGCTCAGCCTCGGGGCTGGGCAGACGTGGCCTAGGAGACATAGCTGCCGGGTGAGCGATGGCTCGTCGCGTCTCCAGGGCTGGGCGGCGGCGGCGTGGGCTCGCCTGGCTCCGCGTTCCTCATCGAGGCTCCCAGCGCCCGCGCGGCCGCAAGGCCATCCGTCACTGCTTCTGTGTGGACGGGGTGCGGCTCAGTGGGGACACAGGGCGCCGTGGGGGGGCAGGGCAGCGTGCTGCAGCCCCCTGGGGGGACACAGGGCACGGGGGGGCAGGGCAGCGTGCTGCAGCCCCCTGGGGGGACACAGGGCGCCGTGGGGGGGCAGGGCAGCGTGCTGCAGCCCCCAGGGGGGACACAGGGCGCCGTGGGGGGGCAGGGCAGCATGCTGCAGCCCCCTGGGGTGACACGGCACGGGGGGGACAGGGCAGCGTGCTGCAGCCCCCTGGGGGGACACACGGCATGGGGGGGACAGGGCAGCGTGCTGCAGCCCCCTGGGGGGACACACGGCATGGGGGGGACAGGGCAGCGTGCTGCAGCCCCCTGGGGGGACACAGGGCATGGGGGGGACAGGGCAGCGTGCTGCAGCCCCCTGGGGGGACACAGGGCACGGGGGGGGCAGGGCAGCGTGCTGCAGCCCCCTGGGGTGACACGGCACGGGGGTGGGGGGGGCAGGGCAGCGTGCTGCAGCCCACCCTCGGGCTGTGCTTGCCTACACATGGTACCCATGCTCCAACCCAGAGCCACAGGGCTGGTGTTGGGGTGCGGGCGTGGGGGCGCGGGCGCGGGGGTGCGGGCATGGGGGCGCGGGCGCGGGGGTGCGGGCATGGGGGCGCGGGGGGTGCGGGCGCGGGGGCGCGGGGGGTGCTGGCGTGGGGGTACGGGCGTGGGGGCACGGGCGCGGGACTGCTGGCGCGGGGGTGCGGGGGCGCGGGGGTGCGGGGGTGCGGGGGTGGGGGTGCGGGCATGGGCTGCCGGCGCGGGGGTATGGGAGTGGGGGTACGGGCGTGGGGGTGCGGGTGTGTGGGTGTGGGCGCAGGGGTGTGTGGGTGTGGGCACAGGGGCGCGGGGGTGCGGGACGGGGCAGCTCCCGTGATTCAGAGAGCCAGCCAGGGGGCCAGGGAGCGCCTGCGCACGCGCCTCGGGCTGGGGAGCCGGGGGCTTGTGGGAGAAGCGAGGCCGGGACACCGTGGCCCATGCGCGAGCCTGCGTGTGAGCGGCGCTTCTGCCCGGGCCGTGCCACTGCAGACTCCACCGACACCGTGGGCTCCTGAGTCTGCGTTGACTTTCTCGACCGTGTCTGCGCTGTCGTTTATTTAAAACACATTTGAACATCAAGGACCCTGCCCCGCCCTCACCCCAGAGGAGGCTTGGAAAAATGGGGCACTTCCCAGACCCCCGCCCCGCCGAGGCCGCCGGCCACCCCCTCCTCACACGGGCCTCATGGAGCCCTTCCTCAGCCAGGAGCGGCCGCGGGCTCCAGGAAGATGAGTGACAGCCGCCGTGACATTCCTGGGCCCCGTCCAGTCCACTCTGAAAGACTCTGCTGCTAAACTCATCCGCCCGCCTCTCCTCTTCCCTCCTCCCCCGCCTCAACCCCTCCCCTTCCCCCCTCCCCCCCTCAACCCCTTCCCCCCTTCCCCCCCTCCCCTCCCCCCTCCCCCCCTCAACCCCTTCCCCCCTCCCCCCCTCATCCCCTTCCCTCCTCCCCCCGTCCTCTTCCCCCTCCCCCCTCATCCCCTTCCCTCCTCCCCCCGTCCTCTTCCCCCTCCCCCCTCATCCCCTTCCCTCCTCCCCCCCTCGTCCTCTTCCCCCGCCCCCACTCATCCCCTTCCCTTCTGCATTTTTTCCTTACCAAATAAAAAGTTTATTGCTTTTCAAATGTAAAAAGTAACACGTGTTCGTTTTAGAAAATCAGATAAGCCGAAAGAGGAAAAGGGCTTTTTCCTCCCCACGCCCGTGCTAGGTGAGGGACAACTGTCTAAGCACGCAGCCTCCCGGCTTCCTGGAGGTCACAGAAATTTCTGGAATTTTTCCGGGGCTGGATGCACGGTTGGGAGGGCTGGCGTTGGCAGGGGTGATCCTCGGTCGCCCCTCCGTGGGTTCTTTGGGCTTCCTGTCTGTCTGTCTTTCTGGGTCTGCCCCTTGCTGGGCCAGGAACCCACTGAGAGTGAGGAGCAGTCAGGCCTCTCAGGCCTCCATGCTAACTCCAGCCCCAGGCTCGGAGAGTCAGACACAACCACAGGCCCACCACCTCCCTCAGACACCACCGCGGGCCCACCACCTCCCTCAGACACCACCGCGGGCCCACCACCTCCCTCAGACACCACCGCGGGCCCGCGGCCTCCCGCCGCCCCTTTCACAGCCGCTGCCACACTTGTCCCCGGCCATGGCAGCTAGACACGGTAGCCTGGCTTTTGTTCACGGAAACCTCAGAGCTGTCATCAGAACGGGTCCTGCCTGCTCCGCCGGCCTACGGTGGGCCTCCAGTGGGTGCTCAGCACTGAGGGACCCAAATCCTGCGACTCCTGGAAGTGTGGGGTAGGGCAAGCACCCCAGCCTGAGGGCACAGGCCTGTCTCCTTGGTCTGCATACTTCCAACTGGGCCCCAGGGGTTCTCCTGCAAGGGGTCCTCTCCCCCCCTCCCTGCAGCCTGGCGGCATGCCACCCAGTGCGGACCCAGCCCTTCTGTGACAGCTTTGTCACCCGAAGCCAGCGCAGATGTGTGTGACCCCCCGAAGCCAGAAGGCGGGACATGGCCCAGCAGCCAGGCCCCAGGGGGGGGCCAAGGAGAGGTGGACAGGGACGTGAAGGGGCTCGGCGGCCGAGGACCCCGCGAGGCCCGAGTTCAGACCCCAGCACTGCGGAAGGAAATCAACAGATGCACAGTTCAGACGGCTTGCACGGTGCGGCCCCCGCAGGGAATCTGAGCCACGCCACAGACCCCGAGAGCGGGCCACGGGACCCAGTCTGAAATTTGGTACCAGGGGTACGTGGGGACACTTGGCAGCACAGAGTACAACCCCCCAGCTCCCCGCCAGCCTGCCTGAGAACTCGGGGCGTCTGCAGGGCTGGGCAGGGCTCTGAGATGCCCCCGGGCCCGGCAGTGAACCAGACCTGTGCGTGTGACATCACCTGAGCTTGGCGCTGCCTGGGGGGAGAGGGGCAGGCTGCAGGCCCGAAGCCCCTCGGGTGAGGGGACACTCCTTCTTGGGAGCCTCCCAGGCTCCAGCCTGGACTCCTGCCCACCCCCAGCACCTCCTCATCACGAGAAAGTCTCCTCCAGCTGGGAGTGGCTTGGCGGGGCCTCGGGAGTCACGACCCACAGCCTGCGCTCGGGGGGCCTGGCCGGGCGCCCCGACTCCCAGGCCGGCTCTGAGGCTCCTTTCCCATTAATTGAATGGTTGCAGGAGTCCCCACCTTGTGGGTGATCCGGGTCTCCGGGCCCTGGACAGGCGCTGTCCATGCTCCCGTGCTCTGCGAGGCTGGACGGCCCTCGCCAGCCCCGCCGTCCTCCCTTGCCCACCGCCGCTGGCCAGCCTGGCACAGGAATGGCGGGGCTGGGCGCCATGGTGGCGTGCTCCATGGCCTGGCCACGCAGCCCCGGCCCGGACGGCCAGCCGGCCACGGCCGAGGTCCCGTGGTTGGTAGCTGTGGGCAGGTGAGGTCGTGTCTAGTGCCGGGTGTGGAGGGCACGGAAGGGAGCCGGGCGGTGCCGGGGCTGCTGGCAGGAGGACTGGCTCCTGCTCGAGCCTGGGCTGGGGCGTGGGCCCATCCTGCCGGCCCCGGTCCCCTGGCCCCGAAGCCCCACGCTGGTCCACTGCCCTGGGGACCAGGAGGGACGCGGGAGGTCAGCTGTCCGGGCCTCTGGTGCCTCTGGGTGGTACCCTGGCCAACTAGATGGCCCACGGAAAGACAGGCCCGTGAGGACAGGGAGCGTGGCTCGGTCACAGCAAGGTGCCCGGAGCCAGAACACAGCGGAGAGGCCACCCGGGGCCGAGGGCGACAGACGCGCGGCCAGGCCAAGCCCCCGAGGCCACAGCTGTCCAGCCTGCTGGCCCAGGGCTGGACCACCAGCCCCTGGCTTAAAGGAGAGGCTGCCAATTGGCATGAGACAGGATTGAGTGTGGTCCAGACCTCTCTGCCATGACCCGGGCGCGCACACGCACACACACGCGTGCACACACGCACGCACGCCCACCCCCTGGAAGCGGAGGCTGGCCGGAGAGCGCCGCGCAGCAGCCCTGGCACCCATTTCCCTCCCCACACGTTCCGAGCCTCTGACGTCAGAGGAAGGAGCGAGCACACCGTGTCCGGCCAGCAGGACGTGAGGACGGTCCTGGCAGCTCAGGACTCTCAGGTTTGTTGCATGAGTGCTCCGTGCGGAAGCGCCAAGCCCCCTCCCCTCGCGGGGAGGAGGGACACTGCCCCCCCCTCCCCCCCGCTCCCCGCTCCTTCCCCCCTCCCCCCCACAGCTGTGTGGACACCTGGGCTCCCCGGGGTGTTGCTCAAGCGCTGTTTGTGCACCGGGCCTGGTGTGGGTCACTGGGAGACCCTGGGGGCCGGGGTGCCCGCCGCCCGCCCGCGGTGGAGGGGGGTTCTCTGCACGGCAGCGGGTGGGCGGACATTGGGGGGTGGCTGGGGGGGTCCTGTCTAACAGGTGCTGATGAATGGAGCCTAGGCCCGAGCCAAGTTCAGACAAGCCAGCTTCAGCCCTCCGTCAGCCCGTGTGCGCCGTCCTGGGGCGGAACTCAGCCCGGCCGCTCCCTTGGCGTTCTCACTCGGGAATGGTGCTGCTCTGCTTGAAACAGCTCACGAGTGTACGCACGCCGACAGTCCCGTTTTCCATCTGGTTTTTAAGGCATGTGGTGAAATCCCCCTCCCCGGGGAGTGGAGCCGGGCGGGCTGTGGGGGGCATGGGTCCGGTTTCCATGCCTGTAATGAAGTATGCAGGCATCTTTAACCACTGGACTTTGAATCACAGCTCTGGCATGACCTCTTGCTAGCTGAGTCCTGAGGTCACTCAGGGCTTACACAGGCCAAAGAAGGAAGCGAGCACAGCTCCCCATCTTCAATAAAGCCACCAGGGTGGGGGTCCTGGGGCTCTCTGCTGATGGCTGTTCCTAATCCTGACGCCACTCCCAACAAGCATGCCAGAGGAGTCACTGTGCTCAGGAGGAAGTGCTCCACAAAACCCATCCTCCCAGTGCTCAGGAGGAGGTGCTCCACCCCACCCCACCCCATCCTCCCAGTGCTCAGGAAGAGGTGCTCCACCCCACCCCATCCTCCCAGTGCTCAGGAGGAGGTGCTCCACCACACCCCATCCTCCCAGTGCTCAGGAGAAGGTGCTCCACCACACCTCATCCTCCCAGTGCTCAGGAGGAGGTGCTCCACCACACCCCATCCTCCCAGTGCTCAGGAGGAGGTGCTCCACAAAACCCATCCTCCCAGTGCTCAGAGGAGGTGCTCCACCCCACCCCACCCCATCCTCCCAGTGCTCAGGAGGAGGTGCTCCACCACACCCCACCCCATCCTCCCAGTGCTCAGGAGGAGGTGCTCCACCACACCCCATCCTCCCAGTGCTCAGGAGAAGGTGCTCCACCACACCTCATCCTCCCAGTGCTCAGGAGGAGGTGCTCCACCACACCCCATCCTCCCAGTGCTCAGGAGAAGGTGCTCCACCCCACCCCATCCTCCCAGTGCTCAGAGGAGGTGCTCCACCACACCCTGTCCTCCCAGTGCTCAGGAGGAGGTGCTCCACCCCACCCCACCCCATCCTCCCAGTGCTCAGGAAGAGGTGCTCCACCCCACCCCACCCCATCCTCCCAGTGCTCAGGAGGAGGTGCTCCACCCCACCCCACCCTCCCAGTGCTCAGGAGAAGGTGCTCCACCACACCACACCCCATCCTCCCAGTGCTCAGGAGGAGATGCTCCACCACACCACACCCCATCCTCCCAGTGCTCAGGAGGAGGTGCTCCACCCCACCACACCCCATCCTCCCAGTGCTCAGGAGGAGATGCTCCACCCCACCACACCCCATCCTCCCAGTGCTCAGGAGGAAGTGCTCCACCCCACCACACCCCATCCTCCCAGTGCTCAGGAGGAGGTGCTCCACCACACCCCATCCTCCCAGTACTCAGGAGAAGGTGCTCCACCCCACCCCATCCTCCCAGTGCTCAGAGGAGGTGCTCCACCACACCCCATCCTCCCAGTGCTCAGGAGGAGGTGCTCCACCACACCCCATCCTCCCAGTGCTCAGGAGAAGGTGCTCCACCACACCCCATCCTCCCAGTGCTCAGAGGAGGTGCTCCACCACACCACACCCCATCCTCCCAGTGCTCAGGAGGAGGTGCTCCACCACACCCCATCCTCCCAGTGCTCAGAGGAGGTGCTCCACCCCACCACACCCCATCCTCCCAGTGCTCAGGAGGAGGTGCTCCACCCCACCTCACCCCATCCTCCCAGTGCTCAGGAGGAGGTGCTCCATCCCACCCCATCCTCCCAGTGCTCAGGAGGAGGTGCTCCACCACACCCCATCCTCCCAGTGCTCAGGAGGAGGTGCTCCACCCCACCCCATCCTCCCAGTGCTCAGGAGGAGGTGCTCCACCCCACCCCATCCTCCCAGTGCTCAGGAGGAGGTGCTCCACCACACCCCATCCTCCCAGTGCTCAGAGGAGGTGCTCCACCACACCACACCCCATCCTCCCAGTGCTCAGGAGGAGGTGCTCCACCACACCCCATCCTCCCAGTGCTCAGAGGAGGTGCTCCACCCCACCACACCCCATCCTCCCAGTGCTCCGGAGAAGGTGCTCCACCACACCCACCCCATCCTCCCAGTGCTCAGAGGAGGTGCTTCACCCCACCCCATCCTCCCAGTGCTCAGAGAAGGTGCTCCACCACACCACACCCCATCCTCCCAGTGCTCAGGAGAAGGTGCTCCACCACACCCCATCCTCCCAGTGCTCAGGAAGAGGTGCTCCATCACACCCTGTCCTCCCAGTGCTCAGGAGGAGGTGCTCCACCCCACCCCATCCTCCCAGTGCTCAGAGGAGGTGCTCCACCACACCACACCCCATCCTCCCAGTGCTCAGGAGGAGGTGCTCCACCACACCCCATCCTCCCAGTGCTCAGAGGAGGTGCTCCACCCCACCACACCCCATCCTCCCAGTGCTCAGGAGGAGGTGCTCCACCCCACCTCACCCCATCCTCCCAGTGCTCAGGAGGAGGTGCTCCATCCCACCCCATCCTCCCAGTGCTCAGGAGGAGGTGCTCCACCACACCCCATCCTCCCAGTGCTCAGGAGGAGGTGCTCCACCACACCACACCCCATCCTCCCAGTGCTCAGGAAGAGGTGCTCCACCACACCACACCCCATCCTCCCAGTGCTCAGGAGGAGGTGCTCCACCACACCCCATCCTCCCAGTGCTCAGGAGGAGGTGCTCCACCACACCACACCCCATCATCCCAGTGCTCAGGAGGAGGTGCTCCACCACACCCACCCCATCCTCCCAGTGCTCAGAGGAGGTGCTTCACCACACCCCATCCTCCCAGTGCTCAGGAGAAGGTGCTTCACCACACCCCATCCTCCCAGTGCTCAGAGGAGGTGCTCCACCACACCCCATCCTCCCAGTGCTCAGGAGGAGGTGCTCCACCCCACCCCATCCTCCCAGTGCTCAGGAGGAGGTGCTCCATCCCACCCCTTCCTCCCAGTGCTCAGGAGGAGGTGCTCCACCCCACCCCATCCTCCCAGTGCTCAGGAGGAGGTGCTCCACCACACCCCATCCTCCCAGTGCTCAGAGGAGGTGCTCCACCACACCCCATCCTCCCAGTGCTCAGGAGGAGAGGGGTGGGCCAGCTGGGGACCTCACCTGAGAAGCAAAGTCTCATGGTGGAGGTCTGAGCCTGCAACTGGAAGGCGGTGGTCTGCACCCACCCCAGGCAGCTTTGGGGACCCCGAGGGATCCTCACAAGACCTCACCCAGTGACCAGCCACCCTCTTCCTCCATCCACCCAGCAAGCCTCGGAGCGGGCTAGTTGACTCAAATGCACCCACAGCCGCTGGCGCTGGCTCCAGCAGCCTGTCCCCTGCGCCCGGGGAGCTGAAGATGCAGAAGGTGACTTGGACATCCCGGGACAAGCCTGGGGTGTTCCTGGGAGGAGACTCGGGGACAGGGCAGACATCACCACTTCCCGGGCCACCGTGGTCCTGGACACTCTTGAGGTCTGACAGCTGGCCACGAGAACACCGGCAATGCTGGGAGCCGGTAGCTCACACCTGTCATCCTAGCTACTCAGGAGACTGAGATCTGAGGATTGAGGTTCAAAGCCAACCCAGGCAGGAAACTCCGAGACACTCATCTCCAATAAACCACCAGAAAACCAGACGTGGGACTGTGGCTCAGGTGTTAGAGTGATCACCTTGAGCTGAAGAGCTCAGGGACAGTGCCCAGGCCCAGAGTTCAAGCCCCATGACTAAAAAAAAAAAATATTGGCAAGTGTGAAGACTTGGTGCCAGCTGATGTGTGATCACCAAGCCAGGCCTTGAGTTAGTTCTCAGGAAACCTCTGCCTCCGTCACTCTGCTCACTTTCAGCCTGGGAAGTTACAGTTCTTAGCCTCATTCGACAGATGAGGAACAGAGGCCCAAGGAAGAAACAGGAGGCCCGGTCTCTAGAGGGGCACCGGGCAGTAAAGGGTGTGCTCTGGAGCCCTGCCCTGTGCCAGTGCTGAGAGTCTGTGCAGCCAGGCCCAGCAGCGTCTCCTGATCCTGGAGCCAGGTGGTTTGCGACGTAGCTGCTGACACTCCTGAGGAGGGACAAAGCTTCTGGGGGCTCTTGGAGCTTCCAGGGCTGCTGGGTGCTGCGGGTGTGTGCCTGCTGGGCCAGGCCTCCTGCCCCCCTGTGCCTACGCCAGCGAGGGCCCCATCCAGAGGCCTCCATCCTCCCTCAGAGCTAGTACTTGCTCTGTCCTCCTGCTTGTCTCTCTGTCCCCTGAACACACCTTGCACAGGCCCAACACTCATTTCAGGAGCACACTTCCATGCACATCTATGCTGTCTGACAGTGGCTAGCACCTCTGGGCTACAAGAGTCCAGAGATGCACCCACAAGGCTGGTGCCGGCCGAGTCAGGTACTGGCCCTGGGCCTCCACTGGCCACACCACATGGAGACCTGAGGAGCTGACAGCCAGGAGGGACAGCCAGCACTGGGTTGTGCTAGAAGACCTCAGCCAGTAAGTGGATGAGAGAGAGCAGGAAACAGCACCATCTACAAGGGTGCCACCGCACACCAGCTGCCAGCATGGCCAAGGCTGACAGCTAACATGCCTGATGTTTGGGACAGTAATAAAGGTATGGTGAGGAGCCATCAGCTCTGTGCTATGTGGTTTTAAGAAGGGAATGAAGCTCATAGAGGATTCCATGACCAAATGTGAAAACTTTCGGTGGATGCAGGAGTGGATGATGGCCAATTGGGATCTTTCCAGAGGCAGTATTTGAATGGGTAACAGGATGGGAAGGTGGCATGCACAGAATGAGGAGTCAGAATGTCTCTGATTTGCCAGCTGCTGTACCAGCAATGGGGACAGTGCTATCCTCGCAGAATGGGCAGAGGCCCAACTTTTTCTGCTGGAAAACGATTCCTGAAGAATTCTATACCCAGCCAAACTGTCCATCGCAGTGAGCATAGCACATCACACAGCACAGGGGACATTGGCTAACACCCGAGCCTGCAGCAATGACCCCTAGCAGAGTCAGTAACTCTGACCTCCATCAAAACAAGAGAGTCAACCCGGGTGCAGACCCCCCTGAGGGGTCAGGAAGCTTGGGGGAGGAGTGGCAGGAGGCATCATGGAGGATGGGGCTGAGTTAGTGCCACACACCCAGGGTAAAATAAAGCAGTCAAGAAGAACTAGGAAGGGAACACTAGAAAAAGTTTGGCTGCAGGTTACATTTGCATACTTATGCATAGCTGGCCCATTTGAATACTCAAGAATAGCTGGCACATTTGCATATCATGCACAGCTGGTTACATTTGCATACTTGTATATAGCCGGCCCATTTGCATACTCATGCAAAGCTGGTTATATTTGCATGCTCATGAAGAGCTGACACATTTGCATACTCATGAATAGCTGGTTACATTTGCATACTTGTGCAGGGCTAAGGACTCCTTGTGTTTATGTGGGTGGTCAGGATCAGGGAGGGGATCAGATGAGAGACAGCTTCCTCTCTTCCCCACAGGGGCAGGTCACCAGACACTGGCTAAGCTACAAAGTTGAGTAGAAATACAAAAATGCTATGGAGCAATATGGAGAGAAATACCAAAATACTTTTGTTTTTGCTTTCTTTCTTAAGGGGAAAAGGTTGTCTCTGGGGGAGAATAATTAGAGGGAGGAGGGTGGTTTGGAGGGGAGGGGAGGGCTGTTTTTGTTTCTTGTTTTTACAGCAAGCCAAGGGATTATTTAACTCCTTGTGTTCTATGTATGCTCAACTCTGATTTGAAAACAAGTTTCAGGCTTGGTGGTAAGACACCGAGAAAGGCTGTGTGCTCCGGCCAGGTGGAGATGCTTCATCCATGACCTGTTGGAGGGTCAAGCATCTTGGCCTGGTTTCCTGGCCAGGTCCTAAAGAAGCACCCAGAGGGTGTGGTCATGTTCTTGGCCTTGGATGAGGGTGGGCCCTGGCTGGCTGAGCTGGGCTGGGCTCCGGGCCCTGCTCTCTACCAGATGTGAAGCCAGTGCTGACATCTCCCGCTCGAAGGCAGTGGCAGGAGGGAAGGGGTGGGGGCCACAGGGACACCTGCACTCCCCCGATGGTGGGGGAGGGGCAGGGCCACAGCCAGGCCCCTGGGTCCTTCTGCCCCTCCAGCACCCGTGGACGCTTTTTTTTTCCTGCCCTGAGTCCCCAGCCGGTGTGGGGTGTGGCTTGCTAAGCCCCTAACCTGTGTCAGTCCCTGCTGTCTGTGGTGAGGAGACCTGGCCCTCGAGGTGGGGCTGGGTGTTCTGTGTCCATGGTCGGGTGGGTGGAAGGGAGGGAGGCTCGGGGCGGTGCCCTGGGACTCCTCAGCGGAGCCCGGCCTGCGCCTGGGGCCCTCAGCCGGCAGCCCAGCCCACCTGTCTGCTCTCCGCTGCACTTCCCGAGTCTCCTTTCCAGATGCTCCTCACTCACCAGCTTTTCATTTCAGAATCCATGACTGCCTGCTAGAAGAAGCGCTGGGTGAGAGCTGACCGTCCCGTGCGCCAGGCCTCCGGAGGCTGGGCCGAGCGTGGGACAGGGGCCAAGACCCAGGAGGGGAGGGTGGCTGCAGGCGCTGGAGGAAACACTCCAGCCACTCCCATGAAGGGGTTGTAGCTGTGACAGTCACGTGGAAAATGCTAGAAGGCACCTCAGAGGTGCTCTGACAAGGGGTGGGGACTGAGGGCTCGCGAGCGCCCACCGGGGGAGGGGTACAGGGAGGCCGTACCCCCGAAGAGGCAGGTTCCCCATTGTTATAGCTGCCTCCGACCTGAGGTCCCGAGGCATTGTGGGAGAGCATTGCTTGCCCCCTCCCCTGTGAGCTCTGGCCACAGAGGCAGCAGCTGCAGCGTCCTGGAGCGGCTGTTGGTGTGGTTGGCGTTCGGACAGCGGCCGGTGGGTGACACTGGGGACAGAGTGCGGGGACGAAGCCAAGGCCTGCTCTGTTGTCTTTGGGTCTCAGTCTGTGTGCATTGAAGGAAGCCAGCTGCAAGGCCGGGAGAGGCGGCGGCTCCGGAGAAGCTCCGCCTCCCACTGTCCTACTTGCGTACTCCATGGAGGGCCCTAAAACTGTCTGTTCCCACCGGGATGGTCCCAGGACACCCCACACACAGCTGGGATGAGCCACCCCGAACTCAGGACAGACCCAGCGACATCAGCACGAATCTTCCTTCCTTACCCCCAGATCATACGGGGCGAGCAGGCCCGGCTCCCCTCTGAGAGGTATCTGCCGGGAGTGGGTTCTGTTTCACCTGCTCATAGGTCTCCAGCCTGCAGCCTTGGCTCTGCCATGGCCTTCGTGTTGCCTTTTACTGAGCAGCTGATACGAGCTTGGCCTTGTCTCATCCGGTCCCTCTGTCCTGCGCAGCTGTTGTCTGTAGACTTTGCAAACGCTTCTCTGTGCGCGGGAAACCCCAGGTTTCCTGCGAGATGGAGTTGGGTTGTCTGTCCTGCCACTATAACATGGACAGAATTCTGGTAATGGACTCCGACGTGGCCTCGGAACCAAACGGCCTTGCATCTGAGTGGCCAATCAGGCAGAGGACTTGAACAAGCATGGTGTGGGAGATACCGCTGGCTCCCACCGGCAGGAAACCGGGGCGCTCCTGGCCTGGGCGTACCCCAGAAGATGGTCAGCAAGAGCATGCAGGCTCTCCAGGCTCCAGGCTGCAAACCCAGCTCAGGGAGAAACCACCAGACACAAACAGAGGCGCCCCGAGTATGTCCATTGGTGGAAGGGTAAAAAGAGCAAAGCCACGTTCTCCACAAGATCGGGGGTGGCAGGCCTGGGGGGGCTGGGCGGCCAGTGTCCGCTGTCCAGCAAGCTCCGTGTTGGGGGGGGGAGGCTGGGTAGCCTGGTGAGGCCTTCTGCGTAGGTTCCACAGCGAGGAACATGCTAGAGCTCTTTGGGGCAGGTCGGGCCTTTCACTCTGATTCCCAGGACAATGCAGGGACAAAGTGGGGACAGAGGGAGGTGTAGGGAGCTGGTGTTGACTCCTGTGGTGCTGTCCTGACCTTCCTTCAGGAGACGCTGGGGCAGGGGGTACCCATGCCCTGGGCAGCTTGCCCCCGTTCCACAGGTACCAGGGACCAGCCCCCAAATGTCCCACCGAATCCTCCCCCCGATACTCCCATGGCTGTGCAGCTGGGGCTGGAGCCGGGCAGAGCTGAGCCCCGCACCCCAAGTCCTCCTCCACACCCATCACCTTATACCTGGCTCTGCGGAACAGAGATGGCTGCGCTAAGCCCTCCGGTCCGCTGAGCTGGCGAGCACGCTGGAAACCACGTGGCTCGTGCTGAAAGTGTGGGCAACGGCAGGGTTTCCTTCTATTTTTTCCCCTCTGTGATGGTTTTTAAAGGATCTGGACCGCAGCGCTGCTGCTGTGGGGTGGAGAGCAGTGTTTTCTCCCGCCGGCTCGCCCAGCAGGTGTCCCCTGGACCCCGTCCTTCTGGCTGACCACACCTTCTGCTGAGAGCTGACCCGCCCGTCCGGTGACCACAGGCGGTCACCGTGTCCACACCTCAGCCTGTGTCCACACCGCCCTTCCCAGAGGTCAGAGGAAGTGGCCCCACCTCAGGGAGAGAACACGCAGCCCCGCCCGCCACACTCCAGCCAACCTTGAGTGCACGGAGGGGCCAGCCTGGGCCAAAACGACGCACTGGCACCTGTCCCCCACGCCTGTAATCCCAGCTGCTCCGAGGCCGTGATCAGAGGCTTGCAGTTGGAAGCTGGCCAAGGCAGACAAATGCAGAAACACTTAACCAGCAAAGAAAAGCTGTGTGGCTCAAGTAGTAAAGCACCAGCCTTCACGGAAAAAGCTAAGCAAGAGCTCAAGGCCCTGACTTTGAGACAAACTGGCGCCCGCTCACAAAGCAACGGCATAAGCCCTGGGTTGGGGGCGAGAACCAGGCCCCAGGCCACGGGGCAGCGCCAGAGCACCTTCTCCCGCTCTAGCCCCCAGAGCGCCCGGCCCAGCTTCTCCCCGTCCACCCTCCCCTGCTTTCTTCAACTTGCTCGTCTGTCTGTTCTCATCCACCTGCCCACCATCCACGGACATTCACACACGTCCTCCCGTGTGCCCACCTGTCCCCACCCACCTCCCCGAGTCCTCAGGTCCTGCCTCGCACTTCCCCTGTGGGTGGCACTCCACGGGGAGCTGGGGTCGGGTGGCTGACCACAGACAGCCACAGTGGTGTGAGCGCGCGCCGCCGCCGCCCCTTGGCAGAGGTCAGCGCTGTGTGGCGGTGCCAGCCGCGGCGGGCTGCTGTCAGGTGTGCCCTGTCCTGTCTACGCACCGGGCGCCCACGTTCCCGCAGGGCTGCGGGCGGGAGGCACAGGAAGGGTGCAGAGGGGCCGGGGGCTCCTCGGCTGGGGCCCAGGGATGACGTCCGGGGGCCGCCTGGATTCCGGATGGGGTGCGTCACGGGGTGGGTGCCAGGGCACACCAGGCCTGGCCACAAACCACACTGGTGGGCCTTCCTGTCCAGCCACCTCTCCCTGCTCCAGGGCCACGGCCCAGGGCCTTTCCCCTAGATCTGGGCCAGGACTGCCAGTGGTCCCGATGCTCCGATTGGAGGGGTCAGGCCATAGCTCCACAGGCCCAGGAACCGCCCCCCCCCCCCAGCCCGCGTGGTGACAGTGACACCTTAAGATCCTGTGAGCACAACTCTGGAAAGAGGGGAACACATGAACAGATGGGGAGAGGGTGCCACGGCCCCACGGCAAGTGGGATTCAGGCCTGGGCCTACCACCCACGCCCAGCCTTCTTGCAGTCACACACACACATACCCACACATGTGCATGCACGCGTGCGCACATGTGCGTGCGCACACACACACATACACACACACACACACACACACACACACACACACACACACACGCACCATGACGCACAGGAAGGCTGATGGCGTAAGAAAGTGCTCCTCAGGTTTTGCCTCATGTTTAGACATCGTACCCAAGAGCAGAGAGAACTTTCAAGCAACATGGAGGATTCTGCAGCGAGCCCACGCCGCGCAGTCAAGTGCCGGGCAGCGGTGTGAGCAGCCGAGGCGCCCGGCTCCCGTTCTCGCGGTCCGTCTCCCTACCCCACGCGCCCGACCGGCCCCCGGACACTCCCTGTGCTTCCTTGCAGAGGCAACGGCTGGGCCAGTGTGGCGGCCTCGCCTGGGAGCAGTCAAGCCGCACGAGCCCGAGCTCAGCGCCGGGCTGAGCACAGAGGGGAAGGCCGAGCACCCGGTGAACGGGCTGCAGTGAGACCTGACCACCCCTCCCCATCACAAAGCAAACTGAGTCACTTTCCCGGCAGCCGTGGGGGGGAGGGGGAGAGGCTGAGGTCAGCCCCCAAGTGTTCCTGGAAGCCACCCAGAGCCACACCACACCGACGTCCCAGACTTCGGATCAAAGCTCAGGGCCCAAACAAAATACCCTAATGGAAGTTTCCATGACTGACTGGCTGCGGTGGAGAATTCAAAGCCACCATGTCCCAGCCCACGGTACCCGGGGGGGTTGGGGGGGAGAAGAGAAGAGGCTGGATTTTCCTTCTTTTAGATTCCAGAACAGTACTTGAACTCAGTACCTGTCGTTTATGCTCACTGGCTGAGCCACGCTTCCAACCCCTGGGTTTACGACCTTCACTTGCAGGACTCTAACTGCGTTCCGCTGGAAGCTGCCCTGCCGGCTGCAGGAGGCCCCCCGCCCCCGCGCTCCCGCCCGGCGTGGCACCAGCCCCAGCTCCGACCTTGGCACGTGGCACACACCTGCACCTACCCCCAGCTGAGGGTGGCTTCCAGAGCCCTGCTCCCCGGCCGTCCTTCCAATCTGCCCTGCACGGGCGTCACACAGACGCAGCCTGCCACAGGCATTTCCTGAATGTCACAAGCGAGGCCACAGAGCCCGTCACCAGGAGAAGAGCGTGTCGCCAGGCTGGCAGATGCCATGAGATAGCAGAGTCTAAGCGGCAGGGAAAGGCCAAAGCAAAACCATCGTTATTTGCTGATGAGGCAGAAGGAAAGCCAAAGTGAACCACTGGCAGACCATAATCATTAAAGCAGGTTTTAATAACAAATTTGTATACAAAAGCCAGATCATTTTTCATTAAACAACCTGAAGACACAGCTGTAGATAGAGGCTACTTTTCTATAAAGATATCCTGGTACTGGGGCTGGGAAGATAGCTCAGTGGTAGAGCGCTTGCCTTACATGCCTGAGGCCCTGGGTTCAATTCCTCAGCACCACATAAGCAGAAAAAGCCAGAAGTGGCGCTGTGGCTCAAGTGGTAGAGCGCTAGCCTTGAGCTGAAGAGCTGAGGGACAGCGCCCAGGCCCAGAGTTCAGGCCCCATGAACGGACCCCCAAAAAAAAAAAAAGATATCCTGGTACTAATTTAAAAGACAAATACGACCTCCAGAGACACTCCAAGCTAGATGCGCTGACTGACCGGCGAGAGCGCACCTGGCCTTCAAAGTAATAAATACCAAAGCACAAACACCTGCCAGGGATGTTGGTAAGAGGCGAGAGAGGAGGCTCTGTTTGCCCCAACGGATATCAGACATGTGAGGACAGACACTGAGACACAGAAAGGCAAAGAGGAGGAGGGTGCGGAATCAGACCAGGGAATGCAAGGTTCCCACACTGGACGCAGACCACAGCTTGCATCAGTGCACCAGGCACACGGGACCTCACACCGCGCCTCAGTGCCCATTCCCATGATTCATCCTGAAAAGTGCCGGTGCCAAACAGATGGAAATGAAACCATCTTGACAGCTCAGACTTTCCAAGCTGGAGCTCAGAGATCTGAAGTGCAAATGATTTGATTCATTGCTGATAAATTTTGATCTATTTCTGGCTCAAAAGGTGTTTTTGTTGTTTTGCTCCAGCTTTTTCTGTGTATGTGGTACTAAGGAATCGAACCCAGGGCTTCATGCGTGCTAGGCAAGCACTCTACCACTAAGCCACCTTCCCAGCCCCTGGTTCAAAAGTTTAAGTGCTGGGCTGGGAAGGTGGCTCAGTGGTAGAGCGCTTGCCTTGCATGCATGAGGCCCTGGGTTCGATTCCTCAGCACCACACAGGCAAAAAGAAAAAAGCCGGAAGTGGTGCTGTGGCTCAAGTGGTAGAGTGCTAGCCTTGAGCTGAAGAGCTGAGGGACAGCGCCCAGGCCCAGAGTTTAGGCCCCACAACCAGACCCCCTCCCCCCCAAAAAAGTTTAAGTGCTGCTATTTTAAATCAATAAGAAAAACATTGATACAATTAGAAGGCAAATGATAAAATTAAAAAAGGATTTACAATCTATATGTCAAACGTCTACTTCGTAAAAGTTAAAGTCATTTTTGTTTTTCTGGGCTGGTAGTGGGGCTTGAACTCAGGGCCTTGCACTTCCCAGGCCACACCTCTCGTTCCAACATTGGGCTGTTTATCTGGAGATAGGAGTCTTGGGGATTTATCTGCTAGGGGCTGGTTTCAAACCATGATCCTCAGATCTCAGCCTCCGGAGTAGCTGGGGTTATAGAAGTGAGGCGCCAGCATTTGACTGGTTAAGATCCTTTTACAAATAAAAACACTCGGAAGCTTGTGTCCCATGGGTGAAGAATAAGGACAGGCAGCAGGACACAGAGAGGGACCAGAGCCGGCAGACGCACCCTCGGGAGGGAGGAGCCCTGCGGGAGAGCGCTGCAAAGGCAGAGGAACAGGGGCTGGCCGCCAGCCACTGCTGTCCTGAGCACCAGCGGCCCTGCGGTCCTGGGGAAGGGACAGCAGGCCTTGGCACTGTGAGCACTGTGAGCCAGGCTCTGGCCGGCCAATCCCAAGGATTCACCCACTTTAATCTCAGAACAAAGCACCATGGTGGGCTTTGGGGCCTCCTCAGACATCATCACACATCCAGTCTCGGTGTGACTGGGTTCTGCCAGGCTGCTGACCCCACCCACGCACCTCCCCCAGGAGGGCGCAGCGCCTCCCAGCAGGCTATCCTGGGACTGGCCACACACAGACACAGGTGCGGGGTGTCCCCGCAGCGGGGAGGGGGGGAAGGGGTATCAGCAGCATGTGGCATGTCACCTGGGCCAGCCCGCCACACACAAGCAGTTTGTACATATGGGGGAGGGGGAGTAGAGTGTCCTTCTTTGGAAACTTCCAGTTCCTCAAGGAAAGCCAGAAAAGGCTTTGTTCCCTTAAAGACATTCACCTGTCACGCAGGTGGGTGGGGTGCGGCGATTGCCTGGAGACGTGGGTGGGAGCTAAGGCCCGCGCAGCATTGACCCCTCAGCGACTCAGCACGCGCAATCTCAAATTAAAGGGCAGCAGGCCCAGGCGAGCAGTACGCATTCATTGTGACCGTGAAGAAGATACACACCCCTCCAGCCGCCCGGCCCGGGAGGGAGCGTGCGGACGCCATCGGGTCACTCCCTGTCACGTGGCAGGTTCAGTGTGGCCCGGGGCAGCCACGGGTGTGCCAGGGCGTGGGGCTGGCGAGGTACGGGAATGGCCGCGTCCGGAGCCGGGGCCAGCGTGTGGGGTCCGCTCTGCAGGCGGAGCGGTGCGGTGAGGCCTGGCCGGCGATGCAGCTACAGTTTGGCCTTGAGGCTGCCCACCTCGGGCTTGTTCATGAACTCTGGCCACCAGGACGCCCGCTCCAGCACCTGGCTCTCCTGCAGGATGCCGCTCCACAGGTTCTTGTAGAGCTGTGGGCAAGAAACCCGACAGAAATGAGCAGGAAGGACAGAGGCCCCAGGGCCGAGGCCATGGTGACCCTCACGTTCCGCTGTGGACACAGGAAATCCTCCACTGTCAAGTTTTAGAAATGCTGGAAATGATTTAAGTCCAACATATATAGCTCTTCATTTCTTCAGTAGAAGATAATTAGGAAAATGCAACTAGAAAGCATTATAAAGTCAGTTGGATGAGAACATTCCCTTCCTCCCTGTCTGGGAAGTGGGCGCCCTGAATCTGCCCCCCATACTCCCCGGACCACACTGCTACTGGTCTGAGACCTGTCCCTGTGGCAGCGCTAGCCGGCGTGGCTGGGCGCAGCCCTGGGCGGGGCCGGCGGCCCACCACCCCGCTGCCACCGGCTCAGTCCCACCCCTGGTCCTTGGCAGTGGTATCTTATCCCAGGTTCACAACTGTAGGACCTCATGCACAGAAGCCAAGGACTGAACTGGCAGGCCTATATCACGGGACAATGCCCTGTGGGCAGCGGGGTTCAGGGCTCATGCCTGGCCCTGATGTCAATATGTGGCAGATAAGAGTCCCACAGAGAGATGCCAGGCTGGCAGAAGAGAGGCCGCGCCGCGCCCGGCTCCATGGACAGGGGAAGCTCCAGAAGCTGGGACCGCGGGGCAAAGGCTCATCGTCGTTGAAGGGGGGGTGGGGAGTGGAGGACAGGGACTGGTGCCGGGGGCCGGAAGGCGTGAGGGACACGAGGACCAGCGGGGCTCAGCGGGGTGCAGGAGCAGGAGGACCCCACTCTACTTTAGGCCCTGGTGGAGGACCCTGCCAGGGGAGTGGCTGAGTCTTGGGAGCCAGGTGGGGGCCACAGGGGTGGGCAGGGAGGGGACAGTGACCGCACAGCAGGGATGGCTGCAGGGGAGGGCTGGGGGTGGCGAGGGTGGCTGTCACGTCCGGTGTTCTGGGTCTGCCTGGGAGGTGGGTGGGATCGGGTGGGGAGCCGGGGGCAGGGAGGCTGGGCTGGCCCTCCTGCTGGAGCCCAGCTCCCACCCCCAGGGGTCAGGGCGGGCTGGGCAGGGATGTGCTGGCGTGAACAGACAGCGCCCCCCCCCCCCCCCCGCCCGCCATGACGCCATGTGACACTTTCCCAAGATGCTCTGGCTCCCTGTCCTTACCCCCACTGAGGCAGCCTCCCTCCCCCCCCCCCCCCCACTCACCTCGCCGTCGGCTCTGCCGATCGGGGAGCCCAGGATAAAGTCAGGAGGGGCGATCGCGTCCACCAGGGCCACGGCGTCATCTTTCAACTGTTGGGAAACAGAGTCACACACTTGGCAAGGCCCGTGGTCTCCATGGTGACTTCGGAGCAACAGCTCCGGCAGGGCCTTGGCTGGTTGCTAAGCCCTGTTCACAACCAGAAACCCGAGCCCTCGCTCCTCTGCTCCTCTCTGTGGGGCTGGGCGGCAGACGTCTGGGCCAGGAGCCCACATAGTTCCACCATGCCGCCAGCACTCGGCTCCCAGGGTGTGCTCGGCGGAGGCAGGGGCCTGGTGGGGCGGTGGGTGTGGCTTGTTACTCAGCAGTCCCCAGAGGCTTGTCCCCCCACCCGGGCCAGCAAGCTGCCACTGTCCAGACTGAAAGGGATGCCCATGAGCTCCAACTGCACTTGGAAGTTTCAAGTCTCCCCAAACGCCACCCTAGGAAGCAACCTCTTGAGGAGATGTCCAGGAAGTTTCTTTTCTTTCCTTCTTTCTCTTGCTAGGCAGGTACTCTACCACTTGAGCCATGCCCTCAGCCCTGTTCTGCTTTAGTTTTTTTTTTTCAAACACTCTCCTATTTCTGTCTCAACTGTGACCCTGTACCTCTCCCTCTTGTGTGGCTCAGATTACACTAGGAACCCCCACCCCCCCCCGCTTACTGATTGAGATGGGTCTTGCTAACTTTTTGCTTGGTTGGCCTCAAACCTAGATCCTCCTGATCTCCACCTCCCAAGTAGTTAGGATTACAGGCAGGAGCCATCATACCCAGGCCACGCATTTTCTTGAAATGCGGTAACAGTTTTTTCTTCAGTTAACTAATAACTCCACATACCTGTTGCTGAGCATGCTGGCATGGGAGCCATCGGGAGATGCCAGGAATGGTCGGTGGCTGCGTGGACCTGCACGAGGTTGGCCCTTCCACCTCTGCCTCCCCGCTCCCCCAGCAGAGAGCTGAGGAGCACGGAGACACACTCACCTGAGCACACAGGTGCAGGATGGCGTCCTCCAGCGCCTTTCCGGCCTGCTCACTGGAGATGTATCCACCTAGAAGCATGGCCCTCCTCACTGGCGGCTCAGGCCCTCTCCCGCCCGTCCCGAAGGGCCCAACCCCCGCCCACCGTGACCCTGGTGAAGGAAGTGCAGGCTCGGCCCGGTTCTGAGGCCCTGTCCCGCCAGGCAGGGGTGCGAGGCCAGGGGTGGACAACTCAGACCCTGGGGCCGCCCATGGAGTGGGGACCTGTCACCTTGTGTCCCCAGCCTGCAGCCTCGGTGGCCCTGAGTGTGCAGGAGCCACTTGAGGGGTAACTTCGCTGGGGCAAAGCGGCCAGCCAGCCAGGGGCTCCTGCCAGCCCTCCCCCCAGCCAGGGGCTCCTGCCAGCCCTCCCCCCAGCCAGGGGCTCCTGCCAGCCCTCCCCCCAGCCAGGGGCTCCTGCCAGCCCTCCCCCTGCAGCCACCTCAGCTGCCCGCTGGCCGCTGTGCCCTGAGCTGGCTCTTGGTGGGGTCAGGGTCTCACTCTGCCTAACCACTGAGTGGGGATCAGAAACAGTCGGAGCCAGGTGCTGGTGCTCACGCCTGAATCCCAGCTACTCAGGAGGCTGAGAGCTGAGGACTGCAGTGCAAAGCCAGCCTGGGTGGTAAAGTCATGAGTTGTACATCCACTGACCAACAGAAAGTGAGAATTAGAGATGAGACTCAAATGGTAGAGTGCTAGCCTTGAAAAAGTTCAGGGACAGTACCCAGGCCTAAGTTCAAACCCCAAAACTAGCACATACAGGAAGAAAAGGAAGGAAAGAAGGAAGGAAGAGAGGAAGGGGGGGAGGGAAGGAGGGAGGGTCTGAGAAGGCTCCTCAGGTTAGAGCACTGGCCTGCCCTGTTCCCCTAGCCCAGGATCAGCTGAGGTCATTCTGGCTGTCCGGGCTTCCCAGTGATGTGGCTCTTGAAGCCCAGGTGCCAATCTGTCTGTGCTACAAGCCCCAAGGCCTGGACTTAGCTCTCTGGACCCATCCCTCTGCCCATCAAGAGCAGGCATTCCAGAAGCATATGCCAACCCGATGGAGGCCGCGTGTGGGGAACAGGCATCTCCCCCGCATCCCCCATCTGACCCCACACCGGCTGGCAGGGCTGCGGGGTAGTGGCACCGGGTCTGGGCCTCACCTCGGTAGAGCAGGGCCTGGTGCTGGCTCAGGGACCACAGGGTGTAGAGCGCGCTGAGCCGGCCAAGCACGGCCCGCAGGGAGGGCGGCACGCCAGGGCTGTGTGCGTGCTCGTGGAACTGCTGTGCCACGGTGAGCTCCATGAAGGCCAGGCCCAGAGGCCGGCAGTAGTACACCTTCAAGACAGAACCCCACGGGCGGGTGACTGGTGGAAGGCGGCCGTGCCGCAACCTAGCTAGGCGCTGGAAGGAACCCCCATGCTGGGTGACCTCGGAGGCCTCAGTGAAGCTGGGAGATGCATCTTCGGCCCTGTGGTCACAGGACTGACGCCAGAACTACGGCTAGTGGTCACTCATCATTTCCAAATGACCAGGCCTGAGCACACACCAGCCGGGGGTGGGGGGTGGCGGTGGTGGAGGGGCAGAAGACGGCTTGATCTAGAACCAGCTGAGGGGTTGGGCAGGGGCAGAGCAAAACAACTTGAGGGGCTGGGAAGGTGGCTCTGTGGTAGAGTGCTTGCCTCGCATGCATGAGACTCTGGGTTCAATTCCTCAGCACCCCATAAGCAGAAAAAGCTGGAAGAGATGCTGTGGTTTAAGTGGTAGAGCGCTAGCCTTGTGCTGAAGAGCTGAGGGGCAGCGCCTGGGCCAGGAGTTCAGGCCTTACGACCGACAAAAAACAAAAAAATCCAGCTTGATCAAAAACCCGATCTAGAACCCGGCTGGGGGGGGGGGGCAGAAAACCTGATCCAGAACCAGTCTAGAACTAGACTCCTACTTCTGGCCTCTGGGGCCCAGAGGTAAAAGATGGGTGACCCTGCTATCTGCTGATTCACCCTTTCCCAGCCATACAGTCCTGGGTTTATTCAAGCTCTGAGGTGCCCCCTCAGGTCCTCTGACCCCCCACCCTGGGCCTAGGGGGCCCCACAGGTTCCTAGGCCTGGTAACAGCAGGGGAGGGGCCTGGGTTCCCGGGGCAGCTCCTCCCAAGTAACAGCATGGACAAGGGACGGCAGGTCCCACCAGCTCCACGGCAGGACCCGCCCCGAGGGCTGGCCCAGCTGTGGCTATCAGGACACCCGCAGCAGCCCGACCTGCGAGCGTGCACCCAGCCCCCCCCCCCCCCCCGACCAGCACAAGCCACCCCTGGCCCTGACCCACTCAGACCTCTGGGGACGGGGAGGACAGTGAGTGGGGCACAGAGCAGCGGCGTGGGGGTGCGCTGACCAGAGTGTGGGCGTCAGAAGGTGGAGGTCCCTCACTGGTGTGGCAGCCCACCTCCCCACCTCCCCACCCAACCACCACAGCTGGGTTCGCCTGCATGTGACCCTTGACCTCTTCCATGACCAGCCGCCAGGCAGATGCTAGCATGCCCATGTTGCAGAGGTGCAATGAGATGTCAAGAGGCCGCCGACCTGACCAAGGCGGGGGGGGGGGGGGGTTGTGATGGTACCAGGCTGGGGCCTGCCACTGCCAGGCCATTACCGCTGAGGGACCAGGAGGGACAGGCGGGGACGGGGAGTGAGCAAACGGAGCCGGCTGGAACACACACCTGGCTGTTGTTTCTGGCCTCGAAGTCGCTGGTGCCCGATCTCCTCTCCTGACTCAGCTTCTGCTGACTCTCTTGGAGCAGGTAGGACACCAACCACTGGTACGCTGCCAGGGCGGCTGCCAGGAGAGACGGGGTCACGTCACATCCTGTGTGCTTTACCTGGGGCAGGCCGCCGCCGCGGGCTGTGTGCATGCCAGGGGGGCCGGAGCTGGGCCAGCTCACAGACAGGGAAATTGAGGGTAACCGTCTGAGGCACCTAGCCGGAGGTGGCCGCGCGGGGCAGGCATGGCATCCCTGGGCTCACAGCCTCCAGGGCTGTGCACAGCGTGGTGCTGGTCCCTCGGCAGCGCAGAGGCTAGACCACTGCACAGCAGCAGTCCAGCATGTGGGAGAAGGGCGCCTGTGTCCCCGCCACCACGTGGCGATCTCGGGCCTCACCCACCCACGACTGCTGTGGACTGCCAGCAGGGCCGGCCCGAAGCCTGGGCCGCACGAGGCCCCTGGCAGACTCGAGGGAAAGAAAGCTCCAGATAAGGGAGGCCAGGCCAGGTGCCACATGGATTGGAGGTGGCAGACACAAAGCAGGAGGGCACCCTCTTCCATGGACCCTGTCCAAGTGCCATGCCTGAGGCCCTGTCCCCACTCCTGTCATTACTTGAGCTGACTTCCCACGGTGGTGCCCTGCCACCGAGGGCACGGGGCACAGGGCATGAATGGGGAGTGGAGGCCGGAACAGCTACCAGACGCCAACGTCCTGGCCCTGCAGGACCGGTAGGCTATGGGAGGAAGACAGAGCCCTTGATTGGCTGCAGGGAGGAGGGACCAAGCCCTGGATTGGCAGCTGATCCTAGTGCAGAGCTGCCAGGAGGGAGACGGGGTCTGGCCACCTCCTGCATCACAGACTGATCCCGGAGAAGAAGCCACAGCACATCTGGTTCTGTCCCTGATACACTATCAGCTGACCCTCATGGCACAACTGAAAAGCCCATTACAAGCCAGACAAAACCATGTCAGAGATTTCAAGCTGCCTGTCCATGGTCACACAGAAACCAGGAAGCAGAATGGGTAGAGAGGCCGTCCCCATGACTTTCCAGACAGACCCCAGGGCTCCAGGGAGCAGGTGGCCTCTTCTGAACAGGTGTGCGAGGACATGAAGGTCACCCTAGGTTGGGGTGGCCCTAAGTAAAACAAGAGTATAGCAAGAAATAGAAGAGGAGACAAAGGAGGAGGCCTTGTGACCCGGAGGCAGCCCCAAGCCAAGGACAGAGAGGCAGCTCAGGGGCGGGGGGCAGGGAAGGGGTTGGGCCCTGCCACAGCTTACATTTGGACTTCTGTCAATTATGAGATAGATCTTACTATTCTGGTTTTGATTTGTTGGTTTAAATAAAATATATATATATATATATATGTACACACACACACACACACACACACACACACACACTGGGTTTGAACTTAGCACTCTGAGCCCTTTTTGCTTTGGAGATGCCTCTCTGCTCTGTGTAGCTGGACACAGGCACTGAGACGAACAGCTTCTTCGTTGAGGTGGGATCTCACTAACTTTAACCATGGGCTGGCCTTCAACCAGAGGAGGCTGGAGGCTCCTTGACCCTGAGGAACCAGGGACCTCCTGACCCCAGGGGACCCTACTCTGGTCTCCTGAATGAAGAGCTCCAGGTCTTCCTCCTCCAACTCTGCCCCATGGCACTCGAGGGGGTACTGGCCACATCCTGTCCACTCTCACCACACCTGCAGTGAATGTAAGTAATCCCTGCAGGTTCTCACCACTCAAACCACACTGACCCCATCCTGGAGCTTGTGGGGCACAGGGGGCTCCGAAAACGGTGGAGTAGTGGACGGAGGGGCCTCTGTTGTCCCACTAACCCAGTGTGATGGCCCCTCAGAGGCCCAGAGCCTTTCCTGAAAACAAGGGAGCAAGGGAACCCCGCGTCCTGCCCCTTGGGGTCCGTACCTGCCGGCTCCAGCCAGTGAGACATGCAGGAACCTGTAAATGTCTGGCCTAGAATGCTGGGGGAGGCCTCCAGAAAGTCCACCGTCTTCAGAGGGCTTTTGAAGCGAGATCCATCTAGGATATAGGCTCTTGTCACTTCAAAGAAAGGCAGGGCTCTGAACCCAGAGTGTCCTCTTCCCCCACCTCTCCACCCGCCCGTCCAGAAGCTGTGGATAGCGGGGCTGGGCCAGCATGCGGGCATGGCCAGGACCTGGCGGGGCCTACCCGAGGCCGGGCGCTCCAGGAAGCCCAGCAGGTAGTTGCTGGTCTGCTGCAACAACACGTTGTTGTCCCCTTCGTAGGTGCAATTCGGATCGTTGTCATTTCTGAGCTCACCCAACCGATTCACTGCAAGAAAACCACAGCAGCAGAAGATGCCAGCAGAGCCAAGAGGAAGCTGGCTGACTTCTCCTAGGAGCCTCCTCCTCCCATGGTGAACCAAGGGCAGACATGGGCTCTCTGGAGGGCCAGGGCGGGCACTGCTGACACTCACAGGGCCTTCTCTATCGGCCTGGCATCACCAGCATGGGCGCCTGGTAGAGACCCAGGGTGTAGAGACCATGGGGAGGGGAGTGGCCTCCAGAGAGGGGGAGGGCTGCTCTTCTTCCCTCTACAATGAGGGAGGGTGTGTGTGTGTGTGTGTGCGCGCGCGCGTGCGCGTGTGCTCACACGCATGTGTGCGTGCCAGTCCTGGGGCTTAAACTCAGGCATTGTCCCTAAATTTTTTCACTCAAGGCTGGTGCTCTAGCTCTACGACCTGAGCCATAGCTCCACTTCTGGCTTTTTGGTAATTAACTGGAGATTTTTCTGCCTAGACTGATTTCAAACGTGATCCTGAGAATGCAGGTTCCTAGGTAGCTGGGGTGACAGGCATGAACCACTGCCTGAGTTTCTTTTTAATAAGAAACTTGGAACATCTGAAGACAGCTTTCTTTATTCTCCTGTCTCCATGGGTCCCACCAGGCTGTTTTCCTGGTCCTCCCCTGGACCCCTGCCCTGACAGGCAGCACTCCCTGCCTGGGAGGGGGGTGTATATGGGGGAAAGAGTCCCGTTTCCCGCCCACTCCCTGGCCGCAAGTAAGCTGCTGGGCACAAGAGAGAAGACACTGTAGGAGGAGAAAAATCTGCAACTGGTCTTTTTTTCTCTCTGCTAGTATTGGGGCTTGAACTCAGGACCCCATACTCTTGCTTGGATTTGAGCACAAGGCTCACTTTCTACCACTTGAGCCATACTCTACTTCCAGCTTTTTTTGTGGTTAATTGGAGATGAGAGTCTCACGGACTTGCTGCCCAGGCTGACTCTGAACCTCAATCCTCAGATCTCAGCCTTCTGAGTAGCTAGGATGACAGGTGTGAGCCACCGACACCTGGCTCACAACTGATCTTTTAAGCAGACATGGTATCTGCATATGGCCCTGATGGCCTCAGCTGACCTCAGTCGCCCTCCTCCTGGCCCAGTGTCCACAAGTCATGAAGAGTGAGTCAGGTGTTTTTGTTGTCCGCAAGATTCAATTTCCTAATCCCACTAAAAACCCTATTAAAGCTAAACTTTTATAGTGTTCCTAGGAGCTACAGCAACAAATACAAAATTATGAAGAGCATTACTCACAAATACAGCTAGTGCTACTCACTGGACACTATGTTGAAAATGAACTATACAGCTTGTGGGTGAGGATGGGAGGGAAAAACGGGGAGAGAGGCAGGGAAGGGGCGACATTGTCTAAAAAGAAATGCACTCACTACCTCACTTATGTAACTGTAACCCCTCTGTACATCACCTTCATAATGACAATAACACTTAATAATAAAAAAAAGAATATGCATCAAGGGACAGAACATGCAAACAAAAGGGTGAGTGGGCAGAGCCCTGGCCTCCGGTTATACACAGGAAGGGTGAGCACACCTTCTCCTTAGTTGATGAAATTTATATCACGTCTCCACCTACAACCAGAGCCGGTCATGTGCATCTATAGTTGATGTTATCTCTAGAGTTATTTATTAATTATTTATTATCCTCAGCACTGCTTGCAGCTCCCCTGCAGAATTCCCTCTGTGCCAACCTTAAAAATACTCGCTAAGACCTGGCTCCCAAAGGCAGGTGCTCGCTGGGTAGCAAAGGCTCACAGGTCCGCAGGGACCTGTGGGAGCACTCTTGGCCCTGTGGAGCTGTGTGCTTTCCCGTGGCAGTTTTCGAGTCGCCCATCCTGGCAGTTCTAGCGTGGCTGCTCTAGCACAGGAACCAGCAGCCGGGCCCCTCCGCACTAGAGCTGGGTCTCTGTGCTGGTCCACAAGTTATTTGTTTGCATATGGCCTTGGCACCTGCCTGTCCACAAAAAAAGCCACAGACAGATACCATCAGTGTTGTTTCAGAAGTTCTATCAGAACAAACCTGGGCCCAGGCACTAGTGACACACCTGTAATCCTAGCTACTTAGGAGGCTGAGCTCTGAGGGTCAAGGTTTCAAGCCAGTCTGGACAGGAAAGTCCCAAGACTCTTACCTCAATTAATCACCAAAAAAGCTGGTAGTAGATATGTGGCTCAAGTGGTAGAGTGAAAAAAAAAAAAAAAAAAAAAAGCTAAGGAACAGCACCCAGACCCTGAGTTCAAGCCCCAGAAACAGCACAAAACAAGAAAAGAGAAAAAGACTTAGTACTGGCTTTCTACCAAGTCAATAACCAAAACATCCCAAGTGAGTTAAACAACACCTGCTTTCTGCTCCAGTTCCTACTGGCCTCTTCCTCATCACCCGAAGTTTTAGCCCAGAAATTTCAGGCATTGGAAAGAGGCAGGATCTGTCTAGGGTAGTGGTAAACAAACTTGCTCTGCAACAGGCCAAAAGGTAAATATTCCAGGCTCCATTCGTAAGCCAGGTGGTCTGGGCGACGCACCATTGCTGCTGCATGAAAAGCATGGAGGGAACATGCATGGCTATTCATTTACCAAAACAGCCAGAGGGCAGGGCCCAGGGCCCAGGGGCTGATCCCTGGCCTAACACCCAATGGTAACGCTGAGGACCGGAGGCCACCATGGGCTCCCCCAAACCTACTAGCTAGATAGCCGTGTCCCCCACACGCCTCCCGGCACTCCTGGATTCCTTGCTGCGCCATCCACGAGGCCAGGGGCTTGCCGGCCGACGATAGAGCATGGATCTCACGGCCGAGCTCCACCTGTGGGTGGGGAAATCCCATGAGAAGAGGTGAAGAGAGATGTGCGGCACTGCACGCCAGGCCCCAGGTCCAGTGCCAGCATCGATGAATGGTGTGCCCTGGGGCTAATCCAAGACACCCCCTAATTGCAGAAGGAGTCCCATGTTAACCAGAGTAGAATACTGAGCTGCCCTCCATCTCAGCAACAAAAACGAACGGACTGCTCAGGAGGCCGAGGCCTGAGGATCCAGGTTAGACGCAGCCTAGGCAGGAAAAGCTTGTGAGACTCTTCTCTCCAAATGACCAGCAAAATGCCACAAGTGGGGGTGTGGCTCAAGTGGTAGAGTGGAAAAAGCTAGGAGGCAGTGCTCAGAACTGAGTTTTAAAAAAAAATCGCTGGGCGCCAGTGGCTCACGCCTGTCATCCTAGCTACTCAGCGGGCTGAGATCTGAGGATCACGGTTCAAAGCCAGCCCGGGCAGAAAAGTCCGTGAGACAATATCTCCAATAAACCACCAGAAAACTGGAAGTGGCTCAAGCAGTAGAGTGCTCGCCTTGAGCTGAAGAGCTGAGGGACAGTGCCCAGGCCCAGAGTTCAAGACTCACAACAGACCAAAAAAAAAAAAAAAATCCCAGGACATGGTGCCCACCAGGCCACCTGCCCTGCCCACATATCTCCTGCATCTCGTCTCCTACACATCCTTCTCCTCGATATGCAATGAGGACAATTTAAGAGGGCCAGTATGCACAGCTACTGAGTAGAACCGCTCATTCCAGTGTTTTCATCGGAAAACAAGGGCTTTCAGGTCCTATGGGGTCTGGCTGCGTTACCCCTGAAGAAACAACCACCACTACCACTGGTACCAGGGAGGCAATGCCAGTGCCTGCCGACAAACCACAGGAGTGCACTTAACCTCTCATCTCCCCCTGTCCCTTGCTGGGCCTCTGCTTAGCTGAGTGCCTCCGGTCGTTTGCGCACGATCCTGCCGCACCTCTGACTACCCAGGCTTCTGAGGTGCTGTGTGCAATGCAATCTGCGCACCACTGATCTGCTTCCCTGGGCGCTCACTGCTGTCCCCCTCAGGAGGCAGCAAGGGGGAGGCAGAAAGTAATGCGCACACCATCCACAGAGAGGGCACTGACCTCAGGAAGTCTGCGTGCCCGTTTCTGGCACAGATCCCAGGCTGCTGCCCAGATCCAGTGAGCGGATTGGGCCTTTGTTCTATTGTTTATGAAGGGACCAAGAACCGTGAAATCCTCTGAGGGGCTGGTGCTGCAGACTGCAAAATCAGCATGTTCGCCACAGGACAACCATGGCTGACCTCACAGGCCAGGGTTAGGGTTGAGTCAGCACAAGCTTCAGAATGGGGCTGGGGGTCTCTGCGCAAGCCCAGCCGCGAGTGGGTAGGGCAGCAGGAATGTGTGGGAGACTTGGCCCCCAGGCCGTCGGCTGCCCAGGGGAACAGCACAGACCCCTCACCTGTGAACCCACCCCAGAGTCCCCCACCCACGCCTAGAAGGGCTCACCTGTGTGTGGCTGTGGTCTCCCTCTAGCAGGGCCTGCTGCAGCTTGAACATGTAGAAGAAAAGCCATTTGGAGAAGTGGTCCAGGGCGTAGGCGGCCGCCAGGTAGGGAAGTAAGCGCCATTGCTGAAGAAAGCAAGACATCCTGGGTCCTCAGGGGCCGATCCGCCCCTCCTCTCCCAGCTGCCCCATCCCAGGTCCTGGGGGCAGACCCTCCCCCACTCTCCCAGCTGCCTTGTTCTCTCACTATGGCACTCAAGATTGACCCTGTGGACTACAGAGCCTGCCCGGGGCCCACTCTGAGCCCAGTGTATGCCTAGAAGTTCCTCGGGAGGCAGTGTCTTATACCAGCACGGGACAAGCCACACTCCTGCTGGATGGGCAGATGGATGGGAGGGTCCTCCTCTGGGGAGGCCCCAGAGGAGCCAGGCTGTGTCTCTTAGGAAATGGCGCCACCTACAGTCCCAAGTGTGTCAGGCAAGAGCACAGGGGCGGGGCACCTGGCTGAGGGCATACAACAGCTAGGCCACCCCTGCCATCCAGAGCATTCAGACGGACTGTGTCCATGGGGGCCATGGGCATAAGCGTGGGCGGCACAGGGACACCCTAACATATCAGGACATTGAGCCTCACTTCCTTACCAGAACGGTGTCATGCTCAAAGCAAAAGGTAAAGACCCAAGTGGAAACTCCCTCAGACTGCCACCACAGTGTGTATGTGCCATGCTCCAGACGTGAGCCAGGCTCAGCACAGAGCTGGGCGGGCGGGGCTTGTCTGGTCGGAGCCCCCGTGGGGTGGGGTCCTCACGCTGCCACTGGGGGGCACCGCGTGCTGCAGGGCCACGGGAGGTCCTGGTAACGGAGGCACACCTCCCTGCTCCGGGTGTGACCTCCCTCTGTGCCTTTTGGGGTGAAACCTAGCTGCTCAGCCCCAAGAACGTGAGGGTGGGTGTCCCTTCTGCAGTTCCAGAAGCAGCCCGGCTGTGCTCTACTCTGGGCACTTCTCGGGGCTGGGATGGGCAGCCGGGGACTGCGCTGTGACACCTGCCACCAGCCGGAGCTGACTCTTGCCCCCACTTGCAGATACTTTATTTCCATTTTATTATTGTCTTTGAGACAGGGCCTCACTATGAAGGCTCACCTCAAACTGACAGCCCTCCTACCTCGGCCTCCCAAGTGCTGGAATCACAGGTGCTCATCCCCTGGCTTACCAACTGCTTTCCATTAAAAACATCGCCCCGGAAGCTGTGCCACCTGCCAGGCTACATACCTGTGCTCCGTCCTGTCTCCTGTCTTAAAAGTGTCCGCCAAGCCCTCAGTAACCAAACTGCAACTAATCAGAAGAGATCTGCAAAGGGGACGGAGAGGACAGGAAACGGCCCCTGGTGCCTGTACCTGCAGCTGATACTCCAGCACCGGCACTTCCTCCTCCTCCGAGGGCCCAAACTGACACCGAGTGGCTGAGAAACGAATCGCAATGCACACGGCCAGCTTCAGGTTGGTGATGGACATGCCAATGATGGAGATGCGGCCCCAGGACAGGCCGCCGAGGGAGGCGCCGAAGCGCTGCCTGCCATCCTAGGAAGGAGAGCAGGGTCATACATGGGCCTCGGACGGCAGCCGAGAAGGTAAGCCACAATGCGTACTGACCTGGCTCTACCCAGTGCCTAGAACTCTAGGTTCTGCAGGCCAAGCTACAGACCAGAGCAGGTGCCACTGGTGCATTGTGGGTAGAGGAGGGGCCAGCACTCACCGACACCTCAGGGGTCTTATATTCTCTGAGGCCTTCCTCCAAAACACTGATATCCGTGTGGCAGTCTTCTGAGCATTACCTGCCTTCAAGTATTTATCCCATGCTCGAGTGGAAAGGAAATCTTCACTGGGTTTAAAATCATGTCTTTAGCCATGACACCCAAGACTAATCTCAGCACAGGTAAGGCTGAGGCAGGAGGATCTCAAATTCGAGGCCCATTGTGAGTCTGTCTCAAGCAAGCAAGCAAACACATGAACATGCATGTGCGCAAGGCTCAGTTTCCCTGGGTGATCTGTCGTGTCAGGTCACTGGTTCTGTGTTCAGTGTGTACTTGAGAAATCTGCGGTTAAAGTGATTTATATTCCACTGGCATCAGGTATGAACATTTGTTCCTCCTGTGTCTCGGGACCTTCTGTCTCTCCCCTTTGGGACCAACACTGGTCCCTGGAGGGCCTCAGCAGTCTTCAGTTCCGCAGCCGTCCTCCAGGGGGCACCGTTTGCCACCCTCTGTACTCTGCCTTTCTGTGCGTTCCCTTTGGGGTGGTTTGTAATTAACACTCACATCATGGTGGGCTGGCGTCTCTAGGTGCCAGGCATAGAATGTGAGGTAGCTGGAAGGAATCTCCAGGGAGCTGCCTGAAGGCCTGGCACGCACTCAGGCCTCCCGAGGGCCCGCAGCTATGCAGGGGCCACCGCCACGCACCTCCTCCCTGGTCATGCTGAATGCGGGACTCCAGGAAGCCCGTGGGTCACCCCATCTGTGTGTGGTCACCAGGGCATCCCCCCGGGAATGCTCAAGGAGACAGCATGGGGGTGTCCACAGGGTGGACAGGGTCAGGGCAGTGTCTGCAGCCTGGCCACCTCCACACCACCCCGCTGTGACTAAGTCCCCTCTGGAGGGGACACTGGAACCCAAACAAGGGGTGGGGGCTAGGGCACCCCTCAGCTCCTCCCTCACAAGTGCCAGGACCAGAAGCGCTGCCCACTCACACCCACAGAATCGGCCCTACCTTAAAGGGGGTGACATAGGTGCCGTCGGGGGCCACGTCCCCGGTGCGGTTCAGGAGGTTCTGGCGAGGAATTCGAACCTTGTGGAACAGGGCGAATCTGCGGAGAAAGGGCTTCGTTACCCTTGGCTGGGCGGGCAGGGAGACAGCCGGGTCCCTCACCCTGTTCCTCACACGCCTTTGCTGGGGTGGGAAGGGCATGCTGGAGTGCGGGGAACCGCAGCAGGCCGCCCCCGCAGGCACCCGTGCGCGTGGCCAGCACCAAGGCTGCGCAGACAATGCCTTGTGTTGGGAAACACCAGCCTCACTGGAGCTCCAAGTTACGACGGGTCACATGAGGGGAAAATCTTTATCTTTTCCTGCCAAGGACGCAGAACAAGTCCAAATGTGCATGCCTTGTCATGTGTGTGTGCCCGTGATACCTGTACGCCTGTGATGCATCTGCCCACGGTTCCCTGAGCACAGAATCTCACGGGTTCTCTTTGGATTCATTTGTATCCAAAAAGCTGTCCCTGAAAGTCAGACAGGGCCAAATGATCGGCCAATCTGCCCACCAAAGCTAGGGGCTCCGGAGGGCAGGATTTTGTGTGTGTGTGTGCAGGAGTGTGTGTGTGTGTGTGCAGGAGTGTGTATGTGTGTGTGCAGGAGTGTGTGTGTGTGTGTGTGTGTGTGCAGGAGTGTGTGTGTGTGTGTGGAGTGTGTATGTGTGTGTGCAGGAGTGTGTGTGTGTGTGCAGGAGTGTGTGTGTGTGTCTGGAACCTGTATGTACACTCCACTTAGGGCCTCCTGCTGCAAGTTCTAGTAACTTCTTGTGCTGCTGCCACCAGCCCAGCCCCATCTGCCAGGGGCAAGCCGGAACTCTACTTCGGGAGGGACCAGGAGGCCTGTGCACCCAGACTCATCATGAAAAGGCCCAGCAGCACCAAGAGGATCTGGCTGGAACCATCTTGAACAGAACTTTGTATGTTGGGCTGGGGTCCATTAAGCTAAAATTGATCCCTGCAATCTGGGCAGCCCTTGAGGTTGGATTCTCTGATGTGACACGTTAATCCAGCTATTGCTTTTTTCACCATAAATACAAAAATTGGTTTAAAAAAGATGAACTTAGTACAGCCTCTTGAATTGGGCGACGAGCAGATAAACCACTAGGCTTGGTGCCCTCTGCGGGCAGCCTGTGGCGGACCAGGGAGGATGGAGGTGGCAGAGACTGGCCTGCGGTACTGGCCACAGAAGCCCACAGTACCGGTCGCAGTGGGCATAGGAGGACAGAGGCGGTAGAGGCTGGCCTTTAGTACTGGCCACAGGCAGACGAGGAAGGGCCGACTCCACAGAGGTAAGGAACGGATCCTGCAGTTCTGACCACATCCAGTAGCTCCTCCTAAGCCCTCATTTCCTGCTGCCGAGCCTGCTAGAAGACCTTAGGACAGGTTCGGTGAACCACTGCCTCAGCCTGTGGACCGATTTCTAAGGCTGTCACCAACTGTGCCCATGGTGATGCGCCTCAGCTAGCATTGCGAAATGTACCCTATGTGGGACATGGTCACTTCGGATAAAGGGGCCAATTTTGTGGGAACCATGGGCAGGGTTTTTCCACGATGTGTCCCAGTGTGAGGACCCAGGCTTGGCTGCATGCCCACTGAATTCTTCATAGATAGACTGGCATTCTGGTAAGTTCCGAGCCCCTTGCTTTCTTCTCAAGCTGCTGCTGAGGAACCAGCGGCACCCAGCACGGCACGCACCTTCTGCAGTGGGGCAGGTAGGAGGCGATTCTCCGAGAGGAGGCCTGGGACATGCCCTGGCCCAGCCTCTCCCTGTGTTGGTGCCTCATCTCCTCCAGGAGGCCGGGGCCTTGGGCCAGGGCAGCCGTGAGGCCGCTGTCGGGCTCTGGGGGCTATACTGGGGCATGGTGGGTGGAGTGGACAGAGGCTCCTGAGACATAACTCCCAACAGAAGGTTCAGGATGCCCTGCTGTGGCCTCCTCCATGGCCACGGGTGTCAGGCCCAGAGTGGTCTATGCTCTATGGGGCCAGGCTTTCCAGGGGAGGATCCAGAACCAGTGGGCATGGGAACAGCCAGGAAGACCACTTAGCTTCCCCCAGGATACGTGAAGACCCCCAGCATGGAGAGACCATCGTCACACCATTTTACAGATGAGGAAACCAGAAAACTGTCCAAATGACACAGAGCAGAGCCAGGCCCTCTGTTGCCAAAGCTCTCGCTAATGACCTGGGGCTTGAACACCCAGAGCCTCAGCTGGGACATCCAGCATTCACTGGGGCTCCGCCCTGAGCCAGGGTCTGCCCTTCTTGTACTCAGCACAGGCCCTGGCCCATCAACCCCATTGGTGCCTTGGCTGAGCAGGGGCTGAGACTGACGTCTGGTTCGTGGTGGGGCCCCGGGTCACAGGAGCTGCCGAGTCCACATCCAGGGCGGGGTAAACAGATCAAGAGAGCTCGGCGGCACTGTCACCTCTGGGAGAACCATGTCCATGCCCGAGACATCAGATGCACCTCAGCGTTCTGTGTGGACAACATTGAGTCGAGCCCCCAGACCTCACAGAGGGAAAGCAGACCCTATGCCAAACCATTCTCCCTACCCAGGGCATCAGGCAGCAGCTGTGGCCTGAGAGCTGGGAGTGCCTCTGGGGGAGAAATGGCCAGAGGGCGGTACAGAAGTGGAACTTGTAGTACAAGGCCACATAGCGCATGGCCTCCCGGACAGGAGGCCTGGTGCCACTGTGTCTGATCTGGTCCCCTGGGAGCCTGAGGGTAGCAGGGCACTGTGGTCCCCTAGGGTGACACGCAGGCGGCCTCTGCCTCAGGAGCAATATCGGGGCCCAGAGAGACGGCCCGCGACCTCCGGTACAGCATCACACTGACCCGTTGTCCAGACCGTTCTGCCCAATCTTCCTCCCTATGTCGCCAACCATTATCCCCGGCATGGGGAGCAGGGTCTTCGGGTCCCGGATCTGTGCAAAGCCACAGAGATCAACTTAGGATGGCTGGAAAAGACAATGACTGTGCCAGAATGGCTGATGGCTGGGCCAGGGACTCTATCTGGGCGGCTGAGGGTCACCCCTGCTCCCCTGCAGTGACACGTCCCCGTCCTAGCCCCAGGCAGGACCTGAGGATGGCTCACGTCCAAGTCCCACGGCTCTCAACACTTCACTGGGCCTTTTACACCTCACATTTCCCAGGGTACCACTCCGGGTCTCAGTGCCCTCAGAAGGGCACCCCCCCCCCAACTCCATACCTGAACCTTAAGGCTTGGGGCCATGGACCCAGCTCTAACTAAACAGACCTGGGAAACTCGCTTCCTTCTCTCTCTTCTATCTCCATTTCTCCCTCCATCCCTGGGGGGCAGTGGGCAGAGGATGCAGTTCCTTGGGCACAGGCTGGCCCTGCTGTGAGAGGGTATCACGGTGGACCCTGCCCAGCATGGTGGGTGACGTGGTGAGGCCCTGGGCACTCAGGCCACACTGTCAGAGTCTTGAGTACGGAGTACGCACAGTCCACCCCAGGTCCAGGTCTGCTTGTGGACAGCATGCATGAGGGCCTGGCCCTGGGTCCCTGCCTCCCCTCACCGCCCCTACAAGGTCTCACCTGCACCATGAAGGAGTGCAGCCCGTGGCACTGGCCCCCTGGTGTGTGCAGCTGGGCAAACACCACCGCGTGAGTGGCCGTCTTGCCCATGTTGCCAACCCAAAACTTGGCAGCTTCAAAATCGGGACAATGAATGATGAATTCCTGCAAGGGGGGTGGGAGGAGAGGTGAGCTTCCCCTCCTCCACATGCCACACCTGCAACCACCCTTGGAAACGGAGCCCTCGCACTGGAGTCCACACTGCCGAGCAGCTGGTGGAGCCACTGGCTCCCTCTCGCCTGAGAGGGGACTGGCCTCCGTGGGCCTCTCACAAGCACACCCGGCTCATTGTCCTCAGCCCCCACAGTTCATCTGCGCGGGCCCAGGGCCCAGGGGGAGGGAGGCGCCTACCTCCGTGGCAGGGTCGTAGTGAGCCGTCGTGCGGATGGCCTTGGTGTTACTCCCGTGACTCAGTTCAGTCAGAGCAAAACAGCCAAAAATCTAAACATGCAAAGTGAGGTTTAGGGGAGAGATGCCCTGCGGGTTCCTGGGGTGCCATGTGTTCCTCGCAGGACAGCGCCCCCCCTCCACTGGACAGCCCCACCGGCTGTCCCCCACCAAGCCACCAGGGTACCCGTGAGGAGCAGGCACACCAGTGCAGAGGCCTCGCCACGTCACGCGGGGCTGGGTCACACAGCCAGAACTACTCCAGGCAAGGGAGGAAATGGAGGCCTAGGCCTGGACAGAAAGTGCATGCAGACCAGGACCCAATGTACCCCCTGACCACGAGCTACAGGCTTGCCAAGACAGCCACAGAGAAACAGGGGCCGTCCCTGGGAGTCTGGCCTGCCCATCCCCCGACCACGACCGTACCTCCATGTTGTAGATCTTCTCCAAGTATTCCAGATGTCTCTCAGAACCTGAGCTCAAAATTGTTGACCCAAACACCTGCAATGGAACATCAGCTCGTAATCAGACGATGCTAGGCGGGGGGCTGCTGCTCTAGAGCTCACGGCCGACAGTGGACTTCACTCTACCCCAAGGGCTCCTCATCTTCCCTTCTTTGTAAGGGACTTTATATTTCATAGCCTTGTATTTTATTTAAGAACCTACGTTAGGCTGGGCTCAGTAGCTCAGGCCTGTAACTAACAACTACTCAGGAGCAGAGATTGGGAAGGTTTGCAGGATGGGAGTTCAAAGCCAGCTTAGGCAGAAAGTTCACGAGACCTCATCTCAGCAAACAGCTAGGAATGGCGGTGTGTGCCTGTCAGCTCAGCAAACTCAAATAGGACTATGGCCTAGGCAGGGCCAGGCAAAACGTAAGACTCTATCTGAAAAACAACAAAAGCAAAAAGGACTAGAGAGGTGGCTCAAATGGTAGAGCACTCAGCACGAGGCTGAGTTCAAAGTCCATTACCACCAAAACTAAAATAACGTATGTGTGCAAATCTGCACACACAGCTGAAAAGACTTCTTGGTAGTAGAGGCAGTATTTTTTCTAGGGAAACAGGGATTCGGGGGCCTTCAGCGCCACGAGCCCAGGCCTCTGGAAACTCACCAGCATATGAAGGACCCACTTGTTGGCCAGGGACCAGTCGTACATGCCCAGGCACTGGATGGCCGCGGGGATTTTCAGTGGCTTCGCAAACAGGTCGTCCAGGCCGCAGAAGTCATACTCGAGGATCCGCTTACACCGGAGGAAGTTCAGCTCTCGGTACTTCTCCAGAGACAGGTCGGTGGCCGGGGAGCGGGAGAAGAGAGGGTCATTCTCCAAAGCCGAGAAGATGGTTTTCTGAAACCAAGGGAGATGAGGATGGCGGACATGGAGGCGATCTTGGAGAAAGCCTCCCAGGGTCTCCCATGGCCACAGCTGCCTGGGGCACACGTGTGTGACCAGACACAGCCAGAGCAGCACGTTGTCCCCTGCTGAGAGAGGAGCCCGAGTTTCAGAAAGTGTGGGAGGTGCATCCACCCCTTCGTCCTGAGCACCCTGTTACAGGCTCTGGAGTGAAGGATCCGGGCCACAATGCCCAGTTCCGCATCGTGTTACAAAGCAGAGAACACAGGTCTTAAGCATTGTAAACCCATCTTCAGCGTCCGCCGCAGTGCGCGCCTCACCTTGAAGCGGACTATCTCCTCCCCCTCCCAGAAGAGCAGCAGCTCCCGGCTGCAGAAGGAGGCTCGTGCTCGGTGTGCGCTGAGCGGCCCGCGGGGCAGGGCAGGCCACGAGGCGTTGTCTTCTCCTTCAAGCCTGGTCAGGGCATCACCACTTCCTTCCGGCTTGGGTGCCATTGTCTGTCATGTGATGTCAACCTGCACACAGAACACAACTGAAGCAATGTGTGCCTCCCGCCACCCGCGCGCGAGGCAGCGCTGCGATGCCGAGGCTAGAGAAGAGCAGGCAGGGCCCTCCACGCCACAGGGGGGCCGAGGGGCGGTGGGCCGGGCGAGCTGCCTCACCAGGGGCGGCGGGCCGGGCGAGCTGGCTCACCAAGGACAGTGTGGAAACAGGAGAGAGTCCAGAACCGTCCTGGAGGCCTGGAGCTCACGCCTGTCATCCCAGCTGCTCAGCAGGATGAGATGTGGGTATTGTGGCTGGGCAGAAAAGTCAGTGAAACTCTTATCACCAATTAACCAACAAAAAGAGGGGGTAGATCTGTGGCTCAAGTGATAGAGGGCTAGTCATGAGTGAACAAGGCAAGCAAGAGCATGAGATCCCGAGTTCAAGCCCCAGTGCGCACGCATGCACGCAAACCATCCTAGAGCCAACACGGAGGTGGCCATGGTAAATAAGCATGGACAAGCCCGAGCGGCTGCAGGAAGAGGTCAGAGTGTGCCGGGCTCTGTGTCCCGTTGCACAGCCGTGCCCGAGGACACTGCAGCCTCTGGGACACAGAATGTCCAGGCTCCTCAAGGTTCACCAAACCCAGTGCCCAAGGAGCTGCCCTGCAGCTGACCCAGTGCCTTCTGCCACACAGGCCTGTCCACACAACCTTCTCCAGGGGGACCTGGGTTGCTGGCCACAGGCATTGGTCCTGGTCTGACACACGGACCTCCCACTAACAGCAAGCACTCGTGACTAAGTTCTGGAATTTTCCTGAATAGCCCAACTGCTTTTCCCAGAGTCCTGGCCGCTCAAGGCATGGTGGGAGGGGAATGGAGCTCCGTGACTTGAGGTGACTGCTGAGATAGTCATCTTGGGTTAGACTCTGTGGTGATGTTTCTACGTGTGACAGGGGTGAGAGGAGCCAGGGAGCCTGCACTCTGCCAAGGGGAATTCTACAAAGCCTTCTTTTTTTTTTATTGTAAAGATACTATACAGAGGGTTACAGTTACATGAGCAAGGTAATGAGTACACTTCCTCTTGAACGTTGTTACCCCCTCCATTGTTTTCCCCCTACCATCCCTTCCCTCCCTACCTTCCCCGAGGTTCTTTTTTTTTATAATTGTGATTAAGTGATTACATAATTTCCGGAAATTCACAGTATTGTGGAATAATGATGCTCATTTAAAGTCACAAGTTCATTCTAACTTTCCTGGAGCAAATTGTCTATCACAGTCTGTAATATATAACGGTGCTCACATGTTATATACCATATATGTGATCAGCAGCATGGGGATATTTAGTAGTGGTTCAACCAGATGAGTGTGAGTTCTTTGTTTCTTAAGTCCTGTAAGTTTTGTCATATTACCTAACATTTTGGATTTAGCATCCACTTATCAGGGAGACCATGTACCGTTTGTCTCTTCGTTCTTGGCTTACCTCGCTCAACATGATTCCTTCTAGCTCCATCTATTTCCCTGCAAATGCCATTATTTTGTCATTTCTAATGGCTGCACAATATTCCATTGTGTATAGATACCACAATTTTTGGATCCATTCATCTGTGGTGGGGCATCTAGGTTGCTACAAAGCCTTCTTGACAAAAGAAAGCCAAGCACCCAGTCCCTGCCAAACCCAGAGACCTGGAGGCCCAGACACCTTTTCTGACACGGCTGTGAGGCGGTAGATCAGATTGGAACCCAGCAAGCAATGTGGACCCCAAGCAGCTTGGGGTGCATCAACTGGAACATGGGGAAACACATGCATAACTAAACCAAGGGTAGGGGGAAGGGAACATGCTAGAAGAGTGAAGCCAGGGAAACAGACACAAGCCTGGCAAGCTTCTATCCAGAAAAAGAAAGACAACACAGATTCCTGGTGGGGAGGCCAAGGGGGGCCTTTCAGACTGATCGTGAAGAAACAGGAACACGCCAGGATGCACAGTGAGTCACAGGCTGCCAATATCTAAGGGACTTCAACTCAAAGGCCAGATTCGTAGACACACAACCCGTGAAAAGTGGTTCTATGTGAAGTAGAAAAATGCAAGTAGACCTGTAGTGACTCAAGACATTAAGGCAGCCATGGATAAGCTTCCCACAAAGGCAAACAGAGGAGTTCAACGGAGAGTTCTGCCAAACTCATAACTTAAGAATACCAGCGGGGGGGGGGGGGGGAAGGGGGAGGAAGGAGAAGGATTGGGATTGGGGGGGAGGGGGGAGGCTGGGAAGGGATGTGAAGGGTAAACAAAGGAGGAGGCTGCAATGCTTGGTAAGAAATGTACGCATTATCCTGCCTATGTAATTGTAACCCCTCTGTACAGTATGTTCACAAATAAAATAAAATTAAGAAAAAAAAAAAAAAAGAATACCAGCAGGACACTTGTGGCTCACACCTGTAATCCTAGTTACTCAGGAGATCTGAGAATCACAGTTCAAAACCAGCCTGGGGAAAGAAAAGACTATCTCCAACACAAAGCCTAGATGGAGCGCACGGTTCAAGTGGTAGAGTACCAGCTGTAATCAAGCAAGCTGAGCAGGAGCAGAAGACTGATTTCAAGTTCCAGTATCAGGAAGGGAGGAAGGAAGGAAGGAAGGAAAACCCACCGGTGTACAGCATGCTTTCCTTTCACTCTTCAGGCCAGGGTAACCCCAAACCAGCAAAGGTAGCACAGGAAAATCACACGGTGAAGATGGTAGAGATGTGGAAATCCTCACCAAATTCAGCAACACATTTAAAAAAGCAAAAACCAAAAAAAACCCTCAAAATTTAAGAAGAATACCAGCCATGCAGCAGGAGGCTGAGGTCTGAGGATCACTGTTTGGAGGCAGCCTGGCAGGAAAGTCTGTGAGACTCTTATCTCTAATAAACCACTCAGAAAAAAGCCAGAAATGGTGCTACGTATGGCCCAAGTGGTAGAGGACCAGCCTTGAGCAAAAAGAGGCTCAAGGACAGTACACAGGCCTTGAGTTCAAGTCCCAGGACTGTCAAACACACACACACACACACACACACACACACACACACACACACACACACAGCATCTATCTATCCTAGGAAGACAAGAGGATTCTACTTTAGAAAATTAATTAATGTAAGTAATTCATATAAACAGATATAATCATTCATATCATAGAGAAAAGGCATAAAAACCTCCACGGTCATGTCAATTTAAAAAAACCCGATGGGGCTGGGAATGTGGCTCAGTGGTAGAGTGCTTGCCTTGCATGACTGAGGCCCTGGGTTCCATTCCTCAGCACCACATAAGCAAAAATGAAAAAAGCTGGAAGTGGCGCTGTGGCTCAAGTGGTAGAGTGCTAGCCTTGAGCTGAAGAGCTGAAGGACAGAGCCCAGGCCCAGAGTTCAGTCAGGGCCCACAACCGGACCCCCCCAAAAAAACCAAAAAACAAAAAAATGACAAAATGCAATCTGTCGGCACAGTTAAAATGGCACAGAGCAGGAAGAGATAAGGTTGTTTCACACAGAATGGTAAGCAATGCAGGATAAAGGCATTTTAGACTCAATGAGTGCTACACAATGTATACATGTATTGAACTATCACATGGTAGCTCATAAATATAATTTCATGTAGTCATTTTAAAACCTTTTTGAAAGGAATGAGCATCATCTCCTTGATAAAGAATATCTACCAGGGGCTGGGAAGGTGGCTCAGTGGTAGAGCGCTTGCCTTGCATGCCTGAGGCCCTGGGTTCGATTCCTCAGCACCACATATGCAAAAAGAAAAAAGCTGGGAGTAGCGCTGTGGCTCAAGTGGTAGAGCGCTAGCCTTGAGCTGAAGAGCTGAGGGACAGCGCCCAGGCCCAGAGTTCAGGCCCCACAACTGGACCCCCCCCCAAAAAAAATAATATCTACCAGAAGAAAAGAAAGACAATGGGCAGCAAGGGGGATGTTTAACTGCAGAGGACTGATCATCGGTTCCTCCAACACACCAAGTGAGGGTGCCCACCCTGAAGACTCTATTCAGCTTTGTATGGAAGGTCCAGCCAATGGCGCAGGAGGGCGAAATAAAAGCACCCAGATTTGAAACATTTCTATTTGAAGATAACATGATCTATAGAAACCACTATATATTCACTCACTCTCTCTCTCTCTCTCACACACACACACACACACACACACACACACACACACACACACACACGAACCTTTTACAACTAATAAACTTATTAGTCACCCAAGAATAATGGAGACCTGTGTCATGGGACAGAGCCTGTGGACAGAGCTCTACAGTAGGTTCCAGCAGACCAAACCACAGCAGAATGGAGTCATTAATGCTAAATGCCACATCACCTTGCTGAGACATTACTGAAGCAGCCCTGCTACACTCTGGATCTGAAATGCCCCCTAGTCACCAATGGGGTAAAGAGTTGGTCTGGGTGGATGATGCCCATAATCCAGCTACTCAGGAAGGCTAAGATCTGAGATCACCGTTCAAAGATAGCCAGGGCAAAAAAGTCTCTGTGAGACTCATCTCCAATCAACTACCAGAAAACGGGAAGTGGCACTATGGCTCAAAGTGGTAGAGTCCTAGCCTTGAACAAAAAGAGCTCAGGGACAGCACCCAGGCTCCAAGTTCAAACCCTATGACTAACACTCTCCCCTTCCCCCAAAAAAGAGTTGGCCTCATGAGGGAAGCTAATACAATCTCCAAACAGATGAAATGGGAGATGGTGGAAGCTTTAAGAGGTGGAACTAGCAGGAGGCTCTGGTGGGCCCTCAAAGGAAATTGTGGGACATCAGTCTCTTACTTTTTCTTCCTCTAGTTGGCTTCTAGCCCAGGAACCATGTGACTGGCATTTCTGCCACATGCCAGTTGTCACAGGCTCAGAGCAATGGCACTAACCAAACAGTGCTAGGACTGTAACCTTCCAAACTATGAGCCAGCCAGGCACCGGTGGCTCACGCCTATAATCCTAGCTACTCAGGAGGCTGAGATCTGACTATCGTGATTCAAAGCCAGTTTGGGCAAAAAAAAGTCTGTGAGATTCTTGTTTCCAAAAAGCCAGAAGAGGAGATGTGGCTCAAGTGGTAGAACGCTAGCCTAGAGGGGGAAAAAAAAAAAAGCTCAGGGACAGTGCCCAGACCCTGACTTTAAGGCCTCAGAACTGGCACACTGGTGTTATGTCTCTGTGTGTTATTGCTGGGATTTGTTAGAACAAGCAAGCTAACACAACCAACCCCCAAACAGATGAGTTCCTGGAAATCCAAATTCCAGGCTGCCAGGGTCAAGTCAGCAGGAGGACAACCTCTCTGTTTTCATGCATACACAAACATAAAAAGTTCACCAATTTTGTTTTAAAGCTTGCTTTATGCTCTGGCTAGCCTGGATTACCATCCTCCTAGTTACAATTCCCAACGAGCTGAGAAGACAGATGCACACCAGTATACCCTGCTTATTGGTTAGGATGGGGTCTAGTTAATTATTTGCCTGGGCTAGCCATATTTATATCAATTCTCCTGACAGCCACTTCCTGAGTGGCTAGGATTGCAAATAGTCATTGTGCTCATCCATCAGTTGCTTTTTGACAAAGCTGCTGAGGTCATTCAAGGAGAAAGAACACTTTCAACAGCCGGTGTTGGGTCAAGTGGACATCCAACATGTGAAAGGATGAGGTTCAAGTTCACAGACACAAGGACAAATTGACTCATGGGTCCACAGATGTAAACGGGGAGCTAAAAGGCAAGGGTGGGCTTGGTAACCTCGGATCAGAAAGACCTGGGAAGTGGCATCAAAAGCACAAACAGAAGAAACTGTAAACACACCTTACATGCCATCAAAAGTGAAACCCTGGGCTTCCAAGGAGCAAAAGGATTTCCTCAAAATCCCAGGATTGTGAAGCAGTCCCCCTGGAAGCACCCGGGGTCGCCTCCAACAAAGCCTGGAAAAACTTGACAAGCGAGACTGCAGGGGAGCGCATCTAGAGTCAACTGTTCGGGACTAGTTGGGTGAGCTCCCCAGGCTCTCTCACCACCCGCTGTCCCACACAGCGAGATCGAAGACATCATTCTGTCTGCTCCGTGGGCAGTTGCCAGCTGTGTCAAACGTTTCTGATCCTCCCTCGGACCGGAGAGGCGGCTGTGATTCTCTCCTCCGGTCCACAGCCACCCCCGTCCAGTCTTCCTCCTCCGGGCAGCCAGAGTTTTGGTCTGAGTTCCTGCAGACTTGCCCCAACCAGGACGGAGCGGAAGTGCACCGAACTGCACTGCTTAGCCCCCTCTGTGTTCAGGGACCTCGAGTGGGGACCGTTCCCGGCCGGCCCCGCGCCACGCCCGTCCTGCCCGCGCCCGAACCGTGCCAACGCGCCCATCGCGGCCTGGCCTCGGCCTCCTCTCGGCCGGGGACAGCCGGCGGCGACCCCGGGGACCAGGGTTCAGACCCGGGCAGCGGCCCCGCCGCCGGCCTGGCGTCCCGGGCTCGCGAAGCCCCAGGCCCCGGCCCCGGCCCCGGCCCCGGCCCCGGCCCCGGCCCCGACCCCGGTCCCGGCCCCGACCCCGGCCCCGACCCCGGCCCCGGCCCCGGCCCCGGCCCCGGCCCCGGTCCCGGACGAGCTTACCCGCGCTCCACCTCAGCTCCTCCGGTCCGGTCTCCGCGGTCGGACGCCGGCCTCCGGGAAGATGAGGACCCGAGGGCGGCCCCGCCCACCCGAGGCGTGGTCCGCGCCGACTTATGACGTCATCGCACCGCCCTGAGCCCGCAGCCCCTCTCCCTGCCGTCATCACACAGCGCCTTCCCCGTCGCTTGCGACGCGTGCGTCTCCTCTCCCGCCCCCCCCACACACCCGACGAGGAGCCGGGCCTGGAGGTCGCGTCGCCTCGCGGGGGGCTTTGGTCCCGGGGGCCGGCGGCGCGCGGTTGTTCCGACGTGTGTCCACGGGCCGCCCCACGCAGCGGTGCCTGGGGCCGAGTCTACCGTGCGGGCCCGGTGGGGCGGTGTCCCAGTGCCCACCCGAGCATGCATGGCCTCGGCTCCCAGCAGCAGCCGGCAGACACCGATGCCAAGACTCCTCTGGCAGCAGGCCTGTGAAAGTTGCCAGCAAAAATGTGAGTCCCTAAACTAACTACGAAGGTGGAGCCCATAGTCCACGGAGGGGCAGGCCCCAGCCTGGTCAGCCCCCGGCGGACTGCTCCCTGCAGGCCCTCAGTGCGGAGCTGCACTTGCTTCCGGCAAGGATGCTGCTTGGCATTCCAGAAGAGAAGCCGCCACAAGGACAGCAGCTTAGCGTCACCGGTAACCTAATACTGACTCCAGCAGCACACCCTTGTAACCCAGGGCTTTTGGTACAAACGCTAGGATCATCTTCTCTAAACAAATGCTCCCCGAGGACCGGGGTCCAGGGACCGAGCACCGGGCCTTGGTCAGTGCCGAGGGCCGGGCGTCTGGTGACCCCAGAGGGACTGCTTACAATCCTGGGATTTTGAGGAAATCCTTTTGCTCCTTGGAAGCCCAGGGTTTCACTTTTGATGGCATGTACGGTTTTACGTTTTCTTCTGTTTGTGCTTTTGAAGCCACTTCCAAGGTCTTGCTGATTCGAGGTTACAAAGCCCACCCTTGCCCTTTAGCTCCTCGTTTACATCTGTGGACCACTGTGAGTTAATCTGTCATTGTGTCTGTGAACTTGAATTCCAGCACCAGGCCTTCCTCAGCCCCAAGGACCAGGGACCGGAGAATGAGGACCAAGGGGGGAGAGGGGGCTGTGCCTGTAGCAGCCTCAAGGCCAGAGGACCTGGGACCAAGGGTCAGGGTGAAGCCTGAAGACTGGGCCTTCCTCAATGGCCATGTCAGCTGTCCATCCTGCATCTTGCTAGCCACTCTTGCACCCAAATCCTGTGTACACGTCAGTTGTGGAGCAAGAGTATTCGCAGTGAAGATGCCCACACTCTGTGACATTTCCTGGACTAGGTGATTTGCCAAGAAAGGTTTTTCACGTAAAGTGAACTAAAGATTGACAGCATGATTGATTGAAAGAAGACAAAGCTAATACATTGAGAAACTTGTCAATTTTTTAGTGTTGGTAACACTTCCAGACGGCCATGCCAGTTGCTGTTTGGAAATTCTCTTTATTCTCTCTGCAGTCTGAAACAGCTAAATCCCACACTTCTCACTGCTATCAAATCAGACTTTGAAATGAGGATACTGGGTCTAACCAGCGCCATCTTGGCCACATGGTAGATAGAGAATTGGGTTTAAGTGGTGCCCTGACGCTAGGCCCTGATCAGCTACTTCCTAGATCACAATATCTGCCCAAACCACAACAACTAATAAGTTAGGTTCACATGTTATGAAAAATTGTTCTACCTGCAAATTGTCAACTTAAATCAGCAACAGAGAAATTGTGTCTTCAAAAGAAGATTTTATTTGGGAATAACAAGGGATTGTACTCTGGTATATGAACCTCATGGTGGGCCAGAGGCACAGAAGAACATTTAAAAGATTATGAGAGTTTGGCAGAGTGGCTCAGGTGGTAGATCACTCACCTAGCAAGCACAAGGCCCCAAATTCAAAATAAAAAGTAGATGAAAGTTACACAAGATGCTCATGAACACATGCCCTTGTCATCGATTGATTGATGACAAGCCTGTTGTCCATCCAAGGCTTGTGGTAACTGTTGGATGGGCTTCCTAGTGGAAGGAATTTTTAGAGGGTTATTATTTTGTCAATCTTTTCTGGTAGCTCTTGCCATTAGTGACATATTCGTGAGAACTACCTCCCATGGCTTCCCAACCCCATTTTACCAGGGTTTAATGTAATTCTGTATCTATGACCCCAACAATGTTCTCAAAACCATCCAGATCTACTGCAGGAATTACATGTTCTTAGGCATACACTGGCAAGGGTAGGGCTGTCAGGTAAGGCCTCAGAGCAGCTGGTGAGAAATGAGGAACCTGTGGCATGGAGTTGGAGAATAGGTAGAAGTTGGGTGACTTTTCACTGTTGGTTCTCTATAGAATTAGGTAGGATTAGGTTACGTCACAGCCAGTAGTGGAGAAAACATATGAAGCAGATACTCAGGGTCAGGAATGACATCTCGCTTTTCTCCCTTCTCGTCTCTCTCCCCTCCCTTCTTTCACCTGCTCATTGCTGACCTCCAGCCCTGCTTGCCAGGATGGGCACATAACACATCTTGGTCCTTTTATTTTACTCAATTTCATTTCCTAGTGCCTGTTTAAGAATGTTGTTCTAGGGGCTGGGAATGTGGCTCAGTGGTAGAGTGCTTGCCCAGCATGCACAGAGTCCTGGGTTCAAATCCTCAGCACTATATACACAGATAAAGTCAGAAATGGTGCTGTGGCTCAAGTGGTAGAGAGGATCAGGAACAGTGCCCAGGCCCTGAGTTCAAGCCCCAGGACTGGCCAAAACAACAACAACAAAAAAACCCACACACATGGGGCTGGGAAGGTGGCTCAGTGGTAGAGCGCATGCCTTGCATGCCAGAGGCCCTGGGTTCGATTCCTCAGCACCACATAAGCAAAAAGAAAAAAGCCGGATGTGGCGCTGTGGCTCAAGTGGTAGAGCGCTAGCCTTGAGTTGAAGAGCTGAGGGACAGCGCCCAGGCCCAGAGTTCAGGCCCCATGACCGGACCCAAAAAAAAAAAAACCCACACACATTTAAAAAAAAAATGTTGTTCTAGCCCAATATGGTAGTACACATCTATAATTCCAGCTTCTTTGTTTTTGCTTCTCTTCCCCCCCCCCCCCCCCCCTTTGATCATGAGGCCTGATCTCTGGGCCTGGGTGCTGTCCCTCAGCTCTTCAGCTCAAGGCTAGCACTCTACCACTTGAGCCACAGTGCCACTTCTGGCTTTTACTGCTTCTGTGATACTGAGGAATTGAACCCAGGGCCTCATGCATTTTTAGTTCACAGTTGGTTGGCCTGTTGCTTCTGTGAAGAGGCAGTGCATCTTGGCAGAGGTATGGTACAGCAAAATTAGCCTCATGTCCGCCAGGTAACAAAAACACAGAGAGAAAGGATCTAGATTTCACCATCTTTTCTAAACAAATGCTCCCAGTGATCCAAGCTCACCTACTAAATTCCACTTTTTAAAGATTATACTATGTCCCCCAAGGTCAGGTCAGGCCAAGCCTTTTAACACAGACTCCAAATCTAAAGTACAGCCAGGTTATCTCCCAGGAACCTATAAGTGTTATCTTTTTTTTTTTTTTTTACTGTTCATGGAGCTTGATCTCTGGGTCTGGGCTCTGTTCCTCAGCTCTACATCTCAAGGTGAGCACTTTACCACTTGAGCTACAGCACCACTTTCTGTTTTCTGGTGATTTATTGGAGATGAGTTTCAAGGACTTTCCTGCCCAGGCTGGCTTTGGTCCATGATCTGCAGATCTCAGCCTCCTGAGTAGGATTACAGGCGTGAGCCACGAGTGCCTAGCTATAAATGTTATCTTGAATCTTGTTACCTTGTATCTTAAGTGAAGGATTTCTATTTTTTTTGGGGGGGGGGTCGGTTGTGGGGCTTGAACTCTGGGCCTGGGCGCTGTCCCTCAGCTCTTCAGCTCAAGGCGAGCGCTCTACCGCTTGAGCCACAGTACCACTTCCACTTTCCTAGTCATTTTTTGGAGATAAGAGTCTCACGGGGCTGGGGGTTTAGCCCAGTGGAAGGGCGCCCGCCCGGCGTGCAAGGCCCTGGGTTCGGTCCTCAGCCCTGGGGGAAAAAAAAAAAGAGTCACAGAGTTTCCTGCCTGAGCTGGCTTTGAACCGTGATTCTAGATCTCAGCCTCCTAAGTAGCTAGGATGACAAGTGCGAGCCACCGGCGCCTGGCTGGGAATTTTTTTTTGGGGGGGGGGGGGGGCCGGCGGTCATGGGGCCTGAACTCTGGATCTGGGCGCTGTCCCTCAGCTCTTCAGCTCAAGGCTAGCACTCTACCACTTGAGCCACAGCACCACTTCTGGCTTTTTTTTTTTTGCTTATGTGGTGCTGAGGAATGGAACCAAGGGCCTCATGCATGCAAGGCAAGCGCTCTACTACGGAGCACCTTCCCAGCCCCCTACCCCCTGCTGGGAATTTTTAATATGAGAGGTCATCTAGAGCTAACCCAAAAGCTTTCAGGGCAATCATAGGTGCCATTGTGATTAAGAGACAGGTACAGACAGAAGATTGTCAGATTTCAAAAGGAGATCAAATCTTATAAGTACTGTGTGCTACACTGGAGCTCCAGGAGATCAAATCTTAGATCATTGGGAGGGCTTAAATCATTGGGAGCATTTGTTTAGAGAAGATGATCCTAGCATTTGTACCAAAAGCCCTGGGTTACAAGGGTGTGCTGCTGGAGTCAGTATTAGGTTACTGGTGACGCTAAGCTGATGTCCTTATGGAGGCGGAGGCTTCTCTTCTGGAATGCCAAACAACATCCTTGCCGGAAGCACCGTTGCAGCTCCACACTGAGGGCCTGCAGGGAGTAGTCCACTGGAGGACTGACCAGGCTGGGGCCTCCTCCTCCATGGACTATGGACTCCACCTTTGTAGTTTGTTTAGTGACTCATGTTTTTGCTGGCAACTATCATAGGCCTGCTGCCAGAGGAATCTTGGCATCGGTGTCTGACTGCTGCTGCTGGGAGCCGAAGCCATGTTTGGATGGGCACTGGGACACTCAAGAGTGTGCCCCCTCCCACCCCCGCTGCTTCCAGCACTTACGTGCTGAAGAACCAGCATGGGGAGGGACTGCAGGCCCCCTGCAGAGTCTCCAAAGCTAAGCCACCTAACATAAGGACCACTCACCAAGAACTCAAGCTGCTGTTTAAATTTAAACATGCATCAGAATTAAATAAATCCTGTGAAGTTTAAACCAGCTCCCTTGTTATACCATCCAGTTTACAAGTGCACAGTAACCACTGTAGCTACCTTATTAGGGCAAGGACACAGAGAATATTCTCCTCTGTAGGACAGAGTACCTACACACCCCAAAATGAAACTGTGAGGCCAGAATGTGCTACCCCAAAGTCTACTTCTGTGGCATATGTAAGAGCTGGCTAGCAAAGATACTAGAGACATATGAGCAACTCTGAAGAAACATGCATCTGTTGTATGGGAATTCAGTCTAGAGAAAAGAGAAGCCACATTTTGAGAGGTCAGATTGGGAGTCTATTAGAAAGCCGACAATGGCAGGTGAACTTGTCACAAAGACTTGCAGCCCTGAATGTGTCTTGCACGAAGCATTTAAAGGCAAAATCCACATCTGGGTGGAAACCAAACCTTAACGAAAGTGTTATGCATAAAACCAAGCAAGCTAGATGAGGATACTTATTAGCTAATCTAATTAAGATTAATTAGATTTTGGCAGAGAACCATGCAAACATCCAGGTACATACAACAAAGAGAGGTTTATTGCAGGGAGAGGGGAGCCGGCAAAAGCCCTTCTCACAAGGGAGGAATGAGAAGAAGCACCCGCCATTGTCTGGGGTGACCTATATAATCTAGGGGGTTTAGGAGGGGCTAAGAGGTGGAGACCGTGGTGTGGACCTGTGGGCCAGGGGCTTCATCATGTCAGATTAGGATTGATGGCTGCTATCCAAATGGTAGATAAGGGTCCTGCAGCTGCCCAGACCTGAAGGTCATCTAAGGGGCTCTTGTTGCCTTCTATGGTGGTAGCTGCCCCCGAGGAGTGCCATCCCAAGGTAGAGGGGGCTGGAGGCTGGTGATTTGCTGCCTTTGCTACGCGGGCCTGGTGCTGCCTAGGAAGGGAGCGTGCTAAGCTGTGGAGAGGGGAGGCGTGGGCTAGCATTTCGCGAACAATACACGCGTTACCCGTGGGCAGAGCAAACTGTCCAGGGGAGCAGCCGGGGCAATCAGGGAAGCAGGGCCTAACAGCTCCCGACACATCTGCACTCCAAAGGCCGTCCCTGTCACCTGAGTTCCCAGCAAGCCTTGACAGGCCTGCAAACGAACGCAGGCCACAGGCTCAAGTCAGAAAGCAACTAATTCCAGGAAATACCGGTACAAAATGGTCACCGCTGACAAGACGGGTTGCTTTGGCTTGGCAGAAAAGAGCAAGGCGGGTCCTGAGCGTCAGCCAGCCCGGTTCCCGGCCAGGAACCCGGGCCGGCAGGGCCCGCCCACTTCCGCTCACGTCACATTCCCGCGCCGCCGCGCCGGCCGTCGCCGCGCCCCCAGCCCGGACCGCCCGGGACCATGGTGGCGTTGGGCCGCGTCCGGGTGTGCGACCCCGGCGCGCTGCTCCCGGAGGGCTTCTGGGCGGCCCTGGCCGTGTGGCTGGAGAGGCCGCAGGTGGCCAACAAGCGCCTGTGCGGCGCCCGCCTCGAGGCCCGCCTGCGCGCCGCGCCGCCCGGCTCCGAGGCGCGGGGCCCCCAGCCCGACCCCGCGGGCGGCCGGCGGGGCGCGGCGGGGCGCGGGCCCGGGGCGGCCGGGGGGCCGGGCCGGCGCTGCCCCGACGGCGGCGACCCCGAGCCGGGGTCGGGACCGGCCCCGGCCGGCGGCGGGCGCGAGGACGGGCAGAGCCGCCGCCCGCGGGGAGAGGGACGCGGGGAGGCCGGAGGCGGCGACGGCGACCACCCGGCCGCGGACCTGCAGTTGCTGTGGGAACGTTTCTCCCACAGCCTCGCCGCCGGAGACAACCCGGAGATGCTGGCCTTCCTCACCAGCTCTGGGGAGGCGGCGCGCCCGCCCGCGCCCGCCGAGCTCCACCTGGTTCTCAGAACTCTCATCCCGAAAGCCAGCCCCCAGTGCCGGCTCGCGGCCCCGAAGAGAGAGATGGTCGTGCAAGGTAAGGGCAGGTTGGGTTGTGGAAGGTGCGATTTCGCCTAAATGCACGAATCGAATTTCAGGGCAGCTGGAAAACATGAACGGCGCCTACTGTGCCGGTCCCTGCGGTGGGCCAGAGGGGCTGTAAGGTTTGGGGGGTGTCTTCAGCGGCAAGCTTCTGGGGGCATTGCTGAGGGGGGTGGGGGAGTCAGGCAGATGGGGTCAGGAAAGATTCTAGCGAAGACACAGACTGGACTCGGTGTTGACTGATAAACAGGAGTCTGGAAGAGGGAGGGAAAGGAAAGCACCTGTTTCTGGATAGAGTGGTGAGTCAACTTGGTGACTTGGATGGATGGAAACCTGTTACTCCTCGGGGTGGGTAAACTTTCACACATTCATTTTGCCTGCCCAGGACCTTGAGTTGAGACCTGCCACTCCCTGCCTCTAAGGTGGTTCAGCAGTTTGCCTTGAGTTTTCTGATGCCACTGTAACAACTTCCCTGCACTCTTCAAGGCCAAACCCATATAACCTGATTCCATCTCTGAATTCTGTAGGTCAGAAATCCTCACTTGTGGTTCCCTGCCCTGGTCACTCTCCCACTGCCATAATCCCAGCGCTGGCAGGCATGGCTTTTACTAGGAGCTACTGGGAGGGAGGTCCATTTCCATGCCCCCAGATAGACCGAGACTACATTCTTCATGGTTGTAGAACTCCGTCCCTCCTCCTTGGTGCCTGTCAGTTCCTAGAGGCCACCCTATGGTTTTTCTTACAGCTTGGTTTTGAGGGGTGAGGGTTTTCTCAGGCCTGGAACCTCTGACTTTTTCTGTCTCCTCCTGCAAAGTTCTCAGCTGTTTACTGCTCATGGGATACCAGATTTCCCTCCTACGTAAGGTCTGCTACCCAAATCACATTGGTTAACACTGCTGAGTGCTGAGCATCAGGGTGTAAACAACTTTGGGAGACCTGTCTCTAGGTTCCTGTGCTGTCTTCCCTGGTCCTCTAGGTCCTCCTTCCTAAGGCTGGGTCCTCCTTCAGGGCCCTCCATGATTTTCCAGTCCAGTCCAGCTAGAAATCTGTCATCAGTGCCGTCATAACCTTAATCTTCCCAGCAGACTGAGAATGTGCCCACTATACCAAGGAGGCAGGGTATGCAGAGCTGGATGATTCCTTTTTTTTTCCCCCTTTTTTTTTTGCCTGTTGTGGGGCTTGAACTCAGGGCCTGGGTCCAGTCCCTGAGCTTTTGTGCTCAAGGCTTGCACTCTGCCGCAGAAGTCACAGCTCCTTCTGGCTTTTTTGGTAGGAGATAACAGTCTCTTGGACTGTCCTTCCTGGGCTAACTCCCAATCTCGGTCTTCAGCTCTCAGCCTCCTGAGTAGCTAGGATTGTTGGTATGAGCCACCAGCACTAGATGTGGATGCTTTTTTTTTTTCTTCCCCAGTCCTGGGACTTGAACTCAGGACCTGAGCACTGTCCCTGAGCTCCAAGTCTAGCACTCTACCACTTGAGCCACTGCATCACTTCCGGCTTTTTCTGTGCATGTGGTTCTGAGGAACTGAACCCAGAGCTTCATGAGTGCTAGGCGAGCACTCGACTGAGCCACCTTCCCAGCCACGGATGATTCTTTGTCGCGGGGTGGCTTGTTCACCATGTGGCTGTCTTGGTTGCTGCAGGCTGTCTAGCAGCCTCCCTGCCTCTGCCCACCCGGTGCCAGCTGTGTCCTCACCCTCAAGTCCAAAATGTGACCCTCAAGTGACCAAAAATGTGCACAACATGAAAAGCTTCTAGGGAGCATTGTCCTTGGCCGAGACCCTGTGCCTCCTCCCTCCTCTCAGGAGGTGGTGCTCCATCAAGAGAGCCGGTGTGAGAGCTGTCCACCCCAGGCTTCTGCCCTGGGCTCCCGGAAGGTGTGTCCTCTGTAGAGCACAGCCGCCTGGTTTATCTGGCTTTGCCGATCATCAGTTGTATGGCCACCAGCAGGGTATATGGTTTCCCTGTGCCTCAGTTTCTTCATTTGTAAGTGGGAGACTTAAAATCTCTTGAGAATTCTTGAAAGATAAGTGAAATTATATGTTATAAAATGTTTACAATAGTTCTTGGTAAGTGTTTAATAAGTGCTAGCATTTTTGGAAAGTGTAGGTTTTCTCTGTAGTTTTTGTATATTTTTTGGCCCTGTTTAGAGACCTGGGCCCAGGCTCACTCTGTCACCTACTGCAGCTCTGCTCAGATGTCATTCATACGCATTTAGATGAATTCAGATTCCCTAGCACCCCACCTCCATCCCCCACCCTTTGATTGCTCAACAGCAGCCCTTGATTGCCACTTCCTGGCCCTCCCCAGCCCTTTTTCTCCCTCTGTAGCCAGTGAGCCCTTTGCTTCTGCTTGCTCTCCACAGATCACGTTCTTTTGCCTGCAGTGGAAGGTGGTTTCAGTCTGTTTTCTTGGTTTGTGAAATAGGGTGCACATTCAGTTTTGGTTTCAACTTTGCTATTTTCCTATATCAGAAGTAAATACATCAAGCCTTAAGTTTCCACACAGATGTATACAGGGCCTTCAGTGTAGCCGAGGATCTGCTGCTCGCTCTCATTGCATGAGAAGGTGAGTGTAGGATGGCCAGGCTGCACACAGGCCAGACTGCGATGGCCGGGCACCATTCTGAGTCACCCCTGTCGGAAGGTCGTCTGCAGCAGGTATTCCACTTGTGCAGAGGCTCTGTTCTCTTTGCTGTCGGTTCATGCCAACCCCCGGCCCCTGGCACCTGGACACAGCATGTGAGCCTTGCAGTTTCTGGGAGCAGGCCTGTGGCGGCAACATGAGGATTCTAGGAATGGAAGGCACCCACCGCTGTGGCTAATTCTGCTGTCAATAGGCCTGACCTAAGCAGTGGTGACCTGTCTCCCCTATCATTTTTTTCCCAGATGTCTCTAGAGGAACTGCAACATTTTTACCTTTGGAAGAAGACAGTGAGGGGAACCTAAGGGTGACAATGAGCAATGTGTATCAAATTGAGCTCAGTCGCACGGAAGGAGAATGGTAAGAGCCGCATAGGTGGTTCCCCTGCAGAGCAGTCCACAGAGACAGACGTGTGCCCTCTGTCTGTGGCACAGGGAAGATGTGTGGAAGCCCGTGGTAGATGGGCACACCCGGCATGTAGAGCAGGGGGTGGAGCTTTGGGGTCAGCTCTCCGCTCTGTTGGTTGGGCAGAAGTGCAGGTTTGCACACAAGAAGGGACAGTTCTGTAACCATCTCCAGATTGTAAAACATTTTGTAGTTATTGTCTTTCTTCCTGTTTTCTTCTTTTGCTACTCAAACACAATCGATAAATAAAAATTAAAAACAGCCGGGCACCAGTGGTTCACACCTATAAATCCTAGCTACTCCAGGAGGCAGAGATCTGGGGATTGTGGTTTGAAGTCAGCCTGGGTAGGAAAGTCTGTGAGACTATTATCTTCAATTAACCACCAAAAAATCTGGAAGTAGAGCTGTGGCTCAAGTAATAGAGCACTAGCCTGGAGCAAAAAAGGCTTAGCAGCACCCAGGTCCTCAGTTCAAGCCCCAGGACAACCTGCACCCAAACACCATTTTTTTTAAACCAGCCCTTCTTAATTCCTGTTTCTCTTGTTTTCAAAGGTTCATGTCTATTTTAATTTTCTGTCCAGAGAGATGGCATTCAGATGGAGTTATTCACCCTAAACCCACCTGGCTTGTAGAGGAGCTGCTGGGCAAGCTGGCCCGGTGGGCTGTGGAGAACAAGAGGAGAGAATTCAAAAGCACGCTCTCTCTGGTTTCCATCATGAGCTACAGCAGGACCTACCAGGAACTTAAAGAGAAGTACAAAGAGATGGTCAAGGTAACCACAGTGGGGCGTCTGGGGACGGCTGCGATGGCCTCACACACTCAGGGGCTTCTCCAGACTCTGCCAGGATAATCTCTGCCCGTGAGCCTTCTAGCATGTTCACGTGCCATCATGGAGGGCAAAAGGGAGATCTGCAGTGTGAAAGTCACTGGCCGCTGAGCCAGATACTGTATTAGCACAACCGTGGCTGTAAGCTACAAAGAAAGCTGCAGTGCACCGGAGTGGACTGTGTGGAGGAAGGAAATGTCTTGGTGTCTGTCACAGCTGCTGTGCGACTGAGCACCCAAGGCCACAGGCTTGGCTCCACACCGCTCACCCCCGGCTCACCCACACCAGGCACTGGGAGGTGGATGCCAGCCTTTTTTAGCCCACTGTCTGTGTTCCAGTAGTTACCAGGTGAGCACCTTGAGCCCTCTCTGCGGGGCCGTCCGAACAGCTCACAGTCATTTTCTTGCAAAATACATGGGGTGACATTGCACTGGTTATGTCCAGTGATACATAAAGACGGTCTTCTTGTCTGTCTCTTTTTTTTTGGGTCTGGTCGTGGAGCCTGAACTCTGGGCCTGGGCGCTGTCCCTCAGCTCTTCGGCTCAAGGCTAGCGCTCTACCACTTGAGCCACAGCGCCACTTCTGGCTTTTTTTTTTGCTTATGTGGTGCTGAGGAATTGAACCCAGGGCCTCATGTATGCAAGGCAAGCACTCTACCACTGAGCACCTTCCTAGCCTCTTCCTGTCAGTCTCTTATCATAAGAAATTAGCTAGGGCCAGGCATTGTGGCTCCCACCTATAATCCTAGCTACTCAGGAGGCTAAGATTGGAGGATCACAGTTCAAAGCCAGCCCAGGCAGAAAAGACTGTGAGACTCCTATCTCCAAAAAGCTGGTAGTGGAGCTGTGGCTTAAGTGGTAGAGTGCTAGCCTTGAACAAAAAACGCAGAGACAGCACCCAGTCCCTTAGTTCAAGCCCCAGGACTAGCACCAAAAAAAAAAAAAAGAAAAGAAAAGAAATTAGGAATCTGTGCTTTGGGAATAGGCTTATGTTTTTTTGCATAATTAGTTCAGTTTGACTTTGTGCTTTTCAGCGATTCTGTAAGTATTGTGGAGTGGGGTTATTGAAGAGTAATTTACACATACTTGTGAACATTTCTTAGGTATGGCCGGAAGTAACAGACCCTGAAAAGTTTGTATATGAAGACGTGGCCATTGCTACGTACCTGCTGGTAAGTGTCCACATACTCACACTCACATGAGTGTAGAAAAGCTCCCATAGGGGCTGGGAAGGTGGCTCAGTAGCAGAGCGCTTGCCTTGTATGCCTGAGGCCCTGGGTTCCATTCCTCAGCACCACATAAGCAAAAAGAAAAAAGCCGAAAGTGGCACTGTGGCTCAAGTGGTAGAGCGCTAACCTTGAGCTGAAGAGCTGAGGGACAGTGCCCAGGCCCAGAGTTCAGGCCCCATGACCGAACCCCCCTCCCCCCCCCAAAAAAAAGAAAAGCTCCCATAGCAGATCCACCATTAGCAAGAATATTTGCCAAGTCCCCAGCTCCTGGTGGCCCTACTTTGTCCAGATGCATAATCATGGGTTACACGTGTGGTGGTTTGCCTTTCTTGGTACTTTTCCAAGGGTGTAAAACAAACTGAACTGTGAAATTGAACTTTAGGGAAACAGATTGGACCAGATTATAGCCATAACCACAGGTCACTGTGCAGTGGTCAATAGCATAAATATATGCTTGTTTGTTTGTTTGTTGAGCATTTTTGCTCAAAGCTAGCATTTAGCCACTTTGAGCCATAGTGTCACTTCCAGTTTTTAGGTGGTTAATTGGAGTTAAGACTTTCAGGGGGGTCTGGGAAGGTGGCTCAGTGGTAGAGCGCTTGCTTGCATGCATGAGGCCCTGGGTTCAATTCCTCAGCCCCACATAAGCAAAAAGAAAAAAAAAGCCAGGAGTGGCACTGTGGCTCAAGTGGTAGAGCACTAGCCTTGAGCTGAAGAGCTGAGGGACAGCACCCAGGCCCAGAGTTCAGGCCCCACGACCGGACCCCCACCCCAAAAAAAAAAAAAAAAAAAAGACTTTCAGGGCCTTTCCTTCCTGCCCCGGCTGGGTTTGTACTGCAATCATTAGATCTCAGCCTCCTTAATAGACAGGATTATAGGATGAGCCACCAGTACCCGGCTAATAGTATAACTTTTGTATTATCTAAATATGCAAAACTTTAAGGATATATATAGAGAAAGCATGAACATGTGACCATTAATTTGTCAACTGGTGCTCAGAGATGAGCACTTGGTGGCTCTGGGGATGGAACCCACGGCCCCATACCTGCTGGGCAAAAATAGGCTGTACCACCACACCAGTTCTGAACGTGGTTTCCTGATCGGGAAGAAGCTTTGGTGCCCCCTAGGGTCAGACCAGAGTAAGGCTGGTCTTGGCCATTTCAGACCAGTGCCCTGGTCATAGTCCACTCAGCTGGGCCTAGAGACCCAGGGCCCAGCTGATATCTTTCCACACTATCCCAGCAGAGATTGGTGTCTTAATTCTTCATTTTTTTCCTTGAAGGACTAGGGAGGAGCCCAGGGTTTTGAAAATACTGGCTGGGGTACTACTACTGAACTATACCCCAACCTTTTGTTTTTTGTTCATTGGTTTTTTGTTTTTGTTTTTTTGTCAGTCGTGGAGCTTGAGCTCTGAGCCTGGGCACTGTCCTTGTGCTCTTCAGCTAAAGGCTAGCGCTCTACCACTTGAGCCACTGTGCCACTTCCAATTTTCTAGTGGTTAGTTGGAGTCTCACAGATTTTCCTGCCTGGGCTGGCTTTGAACCATGATCCTCAGATCTCAGCCTCCTGAGTAGCTAGGATTACAGGTGTGAGCCACTGTCACCCGGCCAACCCTTTGTTTTTTATCTTTATTTTAAAACAGGGTCTTGGCAGGTTGTCCAGGCTATCAGAACTGTTGATTCTCCTGCCTTTGTCTTCCCAGTATCTGGGATTACTAGGGGGTCCTGCCATGCCTGGCTAGAATTGTTCTTGAATAGAATGATTTACTGGCTGGCTTTATTTTGTATTTCCTCTTTATCCAGGTCCTGTGGGAAGAGGAAAGAGTGGAGCGGGGATTAACAGCGAAGCAGTCCTTTGTGGACCTGGGCTGTGGGAATGGCCTCTTGGTCCACATCCTGTGCAGTGAAGGGGTGAGCCGGACTCAGGGCCTGTGCGGGAGGCTCTCAAGTCAGCACAGGTCCTGCCTCTCTTTCTGCTCTGGTCTGGACTCAGTGGGGATTTGTTCTCCTTGGGTCACCAGAGGACCAACATGGGATGGGAAATTTGGGAGCAGGGGAGTGGAGGCCTGTGGAGCTGAGATCTCCTCTGTGCTTGTGTGTCCGGAGTCAGCCAGTGAGCCTGGCCTGGGGCAGGGAAGTGGGAGTGTCCTGGGCTTGACCTTCACCAAAGCTGTGGGGCCCTGTCCTTGCTAGTGTGCTCCCTTGACTCCCCTCCGTTCAGACTCACAGTGGCCGCTGGCAGTGCAGGCCTCCACCAGGGTGCCCCGCACAGCATCTCACAGAGCGCTGGACTGTGCGCTGTCCTTCAGCGCCAGGGCCTCCTGCCCCGCCTGTGCAGGGCCTTGGCTTGCTCCTGCCATGCCAGGCCTAACCTCTGATTTCTCAACCTGATTCCTATAGCATCCAGGCAGAGGGATTGATGTCCGAAGAAGGAAGATCTGGGACATGTATGGACCCCAAACTCGGCTAGAGGTACTGGCCTAGCCATTCCCTTGATTTCCACACAGGGGTCTGTCCCCTGGTGGGAACTGTTTAAACACATCACCTCTGGGTGGGTCAACTAGACTGCTTACCAGGACCGCATTCATGTTCATCTGAGCTCTCTGTGCCTCTGACCATATAAAATAGTATTTATCAAAATGAGTTCCAGGAAATGGAAACAAGGATAAAAGAGGACTAGAGGTATGGCTCAAGTGATAAAGTGCCAGCCTGAACTAGAGGGCTAAGCAAGAGCACAAGGCCCTGAGTTCAAGTCAAGGAACCAGCAAGAAGAGCAGACAGACCAGGACAGATGGAGGGGCTTTATATTTTGCACAGCTGCTGGTTGCAGGGAAGACAGGACCTGGCCTGCAGCTGAGGCCCTGCCTCCTCCCCTGTGCCTGTTGTGCAGGAGGGGAGGACAGGAAAGGGGAAGGGGGAGCCCCTGCTTTGGAGGGCCGTTCTGCAGGGGATGTCTCTGCCTCTTCTCGTAGGCCAGCTTGTTCAGACATTGAGCAGGTGGTGGCCCACAAGGTAGCATGTTGGCGTAGCTGCTCCCCTCCCGTGGCGCCATGGGTGTGGTGCCGCTGGTGGGTTTGCTTTAGGATCTCCATTTTCACAATTCAATGCCCAGGTCAGATGAGGTCAAGACGAGTGTAGTGGGCTGTGGCCTCAGCTGCCTGTGGCCAGTACTGCCATACCAGCCTTACCCCAGCCTGGTCTAGAGTACCACGCGTGGGTGCTAGCCATTTCTTGTGCACATAGAAGTGAAGCTCAAGACGCCCCTGTCTCCTCTCAACCACTTACATTCTTTATTTGTTCTACACATGTGTGCACACACTGCAGTAAGATACGTACTGCTTCTAAAACCTCAGGCTTGAAGAGTGCCCGGGAGGCTCTGGGCCTGAGTATGTGGACCACAGATTCAGACCGGTTAGCAGAGTCAAGCTTGGAGTTTGGGTGTGGGGTCCGAGAGCAGAGTGGGAGGACTCACAGAGGACTCACAAGGCGGGAGGACTCACAAGGAGGAAGCACTCAGGGTGGGAGGACTCGGGTGGTTTCAAGTCCCCAGATACTGTGTCATTGGATAAGACCCTGAAGTCCCAAGGAAAGCAATTGGCATGGGTCCCTGAGCACCAAGGTGCTAGTTGTTTCCTGGAGGTTCCCAGCACCTGCTTTGGCCCTGGCAGGAGCCATCCACCCAGAAACTTCCTAGAACCTGCATTTGGGCCCGCTGCCAGTGAGAACTCAGGTTCAGGTCCTGTCTATTTTTCCTAGTCCCTGCCTCCCTCCTCAGTCAAGAGAGAAACAGTTTGTGGTCTCAGCGACCCCGTAGCTCCGTTAGTGTTTGTGTTCTGGCATGACGGTGGGCAGTCGCTTCCTTGCTCCCAGTGCCTTGGGCGGCTACGGAGGCCCTGGCCGTGCTGTCTCATTCTCTGCCTTTCTCCAGGAAGGTGCCATCACCCCCGACGACAAGACCCTCTTCCCTGGCGTTGACTGGCTGGTTGGCAACCACTCAGACGAGCTCACGCCCTGGGTGCCCGTCATCGCAGCCAGGTGAGCGGCTGGCGGGGTGCTCCGTCTGAAGGCTAGCTAGGATATGCAAAACGACGAGTATGATTCACCTCATATCTCTGCTGGCCAGCACTGAACATTTCTATCTAGTTTGGAAAGGTGTGTCTTTTTCTGGATGGTTTTTCTCTAATACCAAAGGTTTGTCTTCAAGAGGGAAAATCTGTTAAGCATGTAGGCACTGGGCGTCAACCTTGGTCTCTTCTAAGTGGGGGCTTGGTAGCGTCAGGGCAGGTAGTGTGTCCCTTGGGGGCTGGGCACTGTCAGTGATGCTGCAGGACCCAGGAGCCCATTTTAAAGCTAAGAGGCGCCTTAGCACTTGTTACCCAGGCTCCTTTAGTCTTTTGTTTTATTTTTTATTTTTTGCCAGTCATGGTGCCTGAACTCTGGGCCTAGGCGCTGTCCCTCAGCTCTTCAGCTCAAGGCTAGTGCTCTACCACTTGAGCTACAGCACCACTTCCAGATTTTTCTGCTTATGTGGTGCTGAGGAATTGAACCCAGGGCCTCATGCATGGAAGGCAAGCGCTCTACCACTGAGCCACCTTCCCAACCCCAGCTACAGGTCTTTTAAAAGCTACTGGGGAAAGCCCAGGTCTCAGCTGACAATGGAGGGCCAGGAAGTTGTTTTGTTAATTAGACGCATATTTTACTGCAAACACACTGCTATGTGGATGTTAAAGTTCCCTTGGGGGAGGCTGTCGTGTTTTATATAAGCGGCATACTGGTCATTGGCACACTTGCCATGTTGGTGCTGAGCATGCTCAGCTCTGTCTCCTGCGCGCTGCTCTAGGTCCTCCTATGACTGCCGCTTCTTCGTCCTTCCCTGCTGCTTCTTTGACTTCGCTGGGAAATACCGCCGGAGGCAGAGCCAGAAGACACAGTACCGGGAGTACCTGGACTTCATCCAGGAAGTGGGGCTCTCGTGCGGCTTCCACGTCCAAGAGGACTGCCTCCGGATCCCGTCCACCAAGAGGGTGAGTCCTGGACAGCATTGCCTGGAGGGGTATGGCACTGGGGGGAAGGGAGGACACTTGGGACCAGGCGCAGAGAGCCACAGTGGACACAGTCAGGCCTGGAAAAGAAACCATGGACTCATCCAGGGACTGGTGTCCACACTTGTAATCCTAGCTACTCAGCAGCCTGAGATAGGAGGACCCCAGTTTACAGCCTGTCTGGGCAGAGAAGTCCATGAGACTTGTATCTCCAATTAACCACCAAAAAGCTAGAGTGGAGTAATGGCTCAAGTGGTAGAATGCCAGCCTTGAGCAAAAAAGCCTAGGGAGAGCACAAGTTGTGGTGCTGGCCCAAAAAACCATGGACTCACTTGATCAGAGCTGCAGGGCTTGGTGTTGAGGGCAGCGTGGTATGCGCATGCCTTATACGTGATCTGAGCCGTGCCCAGGGCCAAAGGCAGGTGCTGCTCTGCTCTGCAGTGTAAGCCACAATGGAGCAGGTGCAGCGGCTCAGAGGCTATGGCTAGATCAGCCTTCCTGGCTCTGTGGGCCATGCCAGGGAGGAGGGGCAGACCTGAGATGTCCCACGAGGTTGCTGGGACAGTCTCCACCTTCCTGAGGCCCCTGCCAGGCTCCTATGTATCTTTGTTCTGTCAGGTTGACGTAAGGCCTCACCCTCTGCCTTGGATAATGCTTCAGTAGTAGAAGGGTCTGCGCCTTGGGTCAGGGCAGACAGGAATGGAACATTTTTAGGGTGCAGGTGCTAAACTCAGTAAGTGAATAGTTGGCAGGTTGTAAATCATTGATGGCACTTGCCGGGGCTGTTCACTGTTGTCCTTTTTTATTTTTAGCTGTCTCTCTGTGTTTCACTGGGGTTTGACCTCAAGGCCTACTTACTTGTCTGATATGCCACATCTCCAGCCTGCTTTTGGCTGGGATTCGTTTAGAGATGAAGGGTTACAGGGTTTACTGACTGGGCTGGCTTCAATTGTGATCCTTTAGATCTCAGCCTTCTGCGAAGTCAGAATAGACACTTAGGTTTTTATTTTTAAATAACTTACCATGGTTTTAGTTTTTGAAGTTGGGACTTTGGGGTTAGGGATGTAGCTCAGTAGCAGAGCACTTAACTAACATGCACGAAGCCTAGGCTCTACCCCCAATACTGCAAAGAATTTCAGAAAGGATGTTTTTCATGACCAACTACTCCAGAGCAAGTGGAGAACTTTGAATTAACCCATGAGCCTACTCGAATCCCATTTTGCCCTCTTTTCAAGCACAGGTCTGTCTCATTGGGAAATCCAGAACTTACCCTACCTCTGGAGAGGCCTGGATGGATGAGCAGAGGACCCGGTACATTCGTGGCCGGCAAGGCTGCCCCACGAGCCCTCCTGGTGGCCAGCATTCCTCTCCTGCACCCCGAGTGGTTGGCAGCAGCCTCCAAGATGGTTCCAGAGCCTCGGGTGTGGGGGCCAAGGGTGAGGCTGAGGCCAGGCCCTCAGAGCGGGGAGCCGAAGACCCTGCCACTGCTGGCCGGCCCTGGCTGCCTGGATTCCGCCCCAGAGAGAGAGCCCAGCGCCCAAGGAATTGTGCCACCCTCCCTCCAGGCTTTGCTGACCAGGTGGTTTTGCAAGTGGCAGAGTTGCTGTTAGGTGGAAAGAAGCTAAACCCAACGGGTTCTCAAGAAGGAAGTGTGAAGGCCTGGAACAGCGGAGGTGGGTCGTGGCCCTCCCCTGCCCAGGCCCGTACACGCCACAGCTTCACTCCCGACCTCCTGGTAGCTAAATAGACCCGGGGTAGAGTGAATGTGCCATCTGCAAGCACGCTGTTCACAGCTGTCTTTATAGTCCTGTTAGCATAGAGGACTGGGGGTGGCCTTTGATCCTTAACCTTACAGAGGTATCAGGGTTGATCATGACGGCTCATCTCAAATCTAGAAATCACACAGCCAGAAAACTGGTCACCAGATGCTAGAAAGATGCACTGTCCCCTTGAATACAAATTTGATACTTTAACTCAGCTGCAAAGCCTCCCACCCCACCCCCTCGAATTCCAGTGGCTTTCCAGAAAAGCGGGGCCAGAGGGAACCCCAGGGCAGTTGTAAAGATTCCAGTTGGAAACCTCCAGAAAGCTCCCTTGGCCGCCAGAGGGCGGTGTGGGCCCCCTGCTGCTTCCAGAGTGTGAGCTGTGCCCCACCTCTGCCTCTTGGCTCCTCCCCGGCACAGGAGTCAGTGGAGCGGCAACACCCTCCTCCCCGAGCCATGTCACCTGCCGAGTGACTGGCGGGTCCGTGTCCCCCTCCATCTCTGTCATCTCTCTGCGCACGTAACGTGTAGCTCAGGACCTGCAAGTGTGTTCTCCAGTCGCGTGTCTGCTCAGGAGTCCAGGCCTGAGCACCCCGGGGTCCTGTGGCTGGCAGGCATGTCACTGATGCCTTGATACCCTCCCTCCCTCTTCGGGGAGAAGGCCGAGCCACCCCCAGGCTTTGGGGTCCCCAGGTAGCAGGCAGAGCCATCTCCATACTTTGGGGTCCCCAGGTAGCAGGCAGAGCTACCCCCAGACTTTGGGGGTCCCCAGGTAGCAGGCAGAGCCATCCCCAGACTTTGGGGATCTTTAAGGAGGAGGCTGAGCCAACCCCAGGCTTGGGCGGCCTGGTGGAGCTGCAGGAGCCTAGTGGGTTCAAAGTCAGAACAGCAAACACGGGGACTGGAAGGTAGTGAAGAGTTGACTTCACCAAGAGGAAGCCAAGGCCACTGGAAGAAGGTGCAGGACCTGGAAACGGTCGTCCGTCTCAGGGTCCCAGGCTGCTGGTGTCTGTCCCCGCCCCCCCGTTTGTTCTCCCCTCAGGCAGTTGGAGCGTGACTTTGAAGCAGTGGAGACCCTCTCCTGGGCGGTGCCTGAGGCTTTGTGACCTCCTCCCTTTAGACAGTTTGTCAGGGCGAGGCGGGCGGTGGCTTGTGTCAGGTGTGGATTCCATTGAGAAGTTACCGACAGGGTTTCCTTGAGGACCTCTGGTCCTGCTGCATCACACCATGGTGTGTAATCCCTTCTTTGGGCACGCCCACTTTTCAACAGAGAGCCTCTCCTTGGCAGAAGTGGCCGGGGAGCTGGACAGGGCGACCCTGCGGAGGCTGAAGCAGGAGTGTGGAGGCCTGCAGACGCTGCTCAGAAACAGCCACCAGGTGTTTGAAGGTGAGCGCGGGATGGCCGCCCTGCCTGCAAGGGCCCAGAGCCGCTGCTCGAGGGGTCGTGGCGGAGCCTGCAACGTTCTGCCGTGGCTGCCGGGGTGGGCCGAGGCTGCCCTTCCTTCCTGGCCTTGCCACGGCCTCTGGTGCAGAGGCTGCTCTCCTGCTGCCATCAGAAAGTCATGTGGCTGGGGTGGGCTCACACTGCGCCTTTGGACACCTGCAGGATCCAAGTGCAGGGCCAGCAGGATGAGGGGCGCTTCCACAGTCTGAGCTGGGTTTCTAGTTGGGTGAGGGACTGGGTGTGCACTGAGGCTGGTACCTTGGCATGCACAGGGGGTTCACAGATTTCCACACTCACATGCGTATGTAGGAACAGGGTGAGAAGAACCAGCGATGCTGGAGGGGAGCACTGGCTGGGCTGGGGGTGGGCCAGGTGGCCCAGCAGGGTGGGAAGGGGCAGCCTCCACGTCCCCGCCCTGGGCCTGCTGCACTCTGGCTCAGGTTCCCATTCGCCCCTCTGCCCCACCTCGTGGCTCTGTGGTTGTAGGCAGTAGGAGGAAGCTGCCCGCGGCCTGCACCAGCTTCTCCATGTCTGTCCCGAGGTGGACCCAGCCTTCTGCATGCAGGACCGAGGGATGCGCGAGCCCTCAGCCTGGTGCTGAGGCCCAGAGAGGAGGTTGGGCAGCAGCCTGGGGGCTCGTTCAGGGACAGGTCGCTGTCAGAGGCACCGCTGTTTGTGCCTCTGCCCATGGCCCTAGACTGGAACTGGAGAGGCCGCCACGATTCTGTGTGCGGAGCATGTGCATGCACTACCGTGTGTCCCTCCCAACACAGTGTACACGAGCTGCTGTCTGGGTGTGAGCACAGGTTGCTCAGCCCCGTGTGTGCAAGCACCTCTGAAGATCTGCACACTGCCTTGGGCAGGCCGGGTGCCATTGGCAGCTGAACTAGGTTCCTGGTAGCAGCTGCCACTTGGGTGGGTGCTGCTGGTGCTGGGGGTGGGCAGGCTGGGGAGCAGGCCGGAGCTGGGGGGAGGGGGTAGGGGAGTAGGAGACCCAAGGCAACCCTCAGGAAGAAGTCGCTGGTGGTGCTGGGAGGGTGGGCAGTCTGGGGTGCAGGCTGGAGCTGGGGTGTGGGGAGGTGGGGGTGGAAGAAGACCCAAGGTGACCCTCAGGAAGAAGCTGCTGGAACCGAGTCTGTGGCCCAGCCAAGCTAGGCAGCGGTTCCTGGAATCTGCACTTCCTTCCACAAAGCTTCAACCCATGAAAGCACTGCAGCCCCGGGCCGCTGGGCCCTGCTTCCAGCACATTTCCTTTGAATTCGTGAAGGAGTAACTTCTTTCCTTAGGAGCAAGCACGTGTCTTGCTTTGGGTGGGCGGGGGCATGGTTAGTTTTGGAATGGCTTCTGTGTGGGAGGCAGTGCATAACTTTCCTTCTAAGAGTCCAGCAAAAATATGTAACAACACTGGCCTCTGCTCTGTGGGAGGCAGCTCTGGCTTTTTGCTTAATGGGGTTTGTTTTGTTTGTTTTGCCAGTCCTGGGGTTTGGGCACTGTCCCTGAGCTGCTGCTGCTCAAGGTGAGCGCTCTACCGCTTGAGCCACAGTGCAACTTCTGGCTTTTTTTGAGTGGTTTATTGGAGGTAAGAGTCTCACAGAGTTTCCTGCTTGGGCTGGCTTTGAACCTCAATCCTCAGATCTCAGCCTCCTGAGTAGGATTACAGGTGTGAGCTACAGTGTGGCTGGTGGTGAGCAGTGTGTGGTGTGGGCCGTGAGTGCTGACCGGGTTGTGTGCCTCTGGGGCCTGGGCTGAGGGCAGCTGTCCTGGGGAGGCAAGGACTCCTGTCCCAGTGCTGGCCGGCTCTGCTCACAGGACTCACCCCCCTCCTGCCCCACCTGGAAGATGTGGACACAGCTCCGGGGGTGGGGGCGGGGGAGGTGTCCAGGGCTCCGGCCTCGGGGTCCCACTGCAGTGCCCGGGGCCCTCTTTATCCACACAACTCTGCTCTGAGCGGGGCAGGAGGCCTGAGCCAGCCCCGCCGCGTGCTGGCACCCCAGTGGGAGCGGAAGGTCAGACACAAGTGAGCGCAAGAAGCGGGTGCTGGTTCCTGTGATCCATGGCAAAGTGGAGGGCACACTTCTCAAGGAGAGCCTGGTGGCGGCCTGTGCTCCTGGGGCAGCCCCTGTGGCGCCGGCACGCCCTGCCTTGGATGGGGTCTAGGGCAGGAGCCCGGCAGTGCTGGCAGCCTGGGCGGCCTCTGTGGGGTTCCCAGTGTCCTTAGAAATCCCTAAGCCAGCAGGGTGGGGTCTGGGGTGGAAGCCCCTTGGAGGGTCGCTGCCTGCAGAGCGGCCTCTGGGCAGGGGTGGGGGGTGTTGCCACATAGGGTCCCGTGCCCACAGTGGCCAGGCTGTGTCCTGTGTCCCCCGAGCTGCCGCTCTGGGGATGGCAGGCCAGGAAGCAGGCTGGCGTCCCCGGGGGCATCCCAGGCCTGTGGTTAACAGGGCCAAATATTTACTGTCAGCCACCTCTGCCCATGGGCCTGTCCCCCCCCCCCCCGCTGCCCCCACCCTTCCCCTCACCCCCCCCGCAGGAGCACGGGAGTGGGTGAGGGCGGGCGGCTCAGAGGTGCCTTTATTCCTCCCCGCCGCGCTGTCTGCAGGCAGCCCTGCGGCTGCCAGGGGAAGCAGGAAGGATCGGGCCTCTTTGGCCAGGTTTCCTGAGGCCCCACTGTCCTCTGAGGATCAGACAGCCGAGAGGAAGCCCTGGACTGCTCCTGACTCTGGTCATCCCGTGCTTTGATCCCTCCCCTCCTCTCGGGGGACAGGCGGCCTGTGTGGGCCTCCTTCCTGGGCACCCCTCCCCTCCACACACACCCTGCTTTGAGGTCCGCCTCAGCCACAACAGCCTCTCTGGCACCAGCCCCCCCATGGCTGATTCTGCCAGCAGCCCGCCTGTCTGTCACTGGTTTTGCAGATGTCCTTCTTGGGGAGTCTGCCTCGGGTCCTGAGGGCTGTTGGTGGACGGGTGCATGGACCAAGTGTGTGGGGGCTGGGGCATGGGAGGCAGCCCAGCCTGCCTGGCACCTGCCTGTGAAGTGCCCTTGAAGACCAGCCACCTAGCACCTGCTTTCCTGCGTGAGGGCCCAGCCATGCTGGTCCCCCAGGCCCGGTGGGGCGCCCAGCCTCCCTGCCTCCTGCCTGATGACCTGCCTCGCCCGCCAGGACCGGGACTGGGGCCTCCACAGAGCCAGGTCCTGCGTCGTGCCCCGGGGCTCCTGTGTGGTGGGGGCTTAGGACCGGGCACTGGAGACTTTCTGGGTTAAAGCTGTGGCTGTGTCTTTGTTCCAAACCTCAGTTCTGCACGGGCGAGTTCGCATTCGAGACTGGAGACGAGAGCCACAGAGGGAGAGGCGGCAGGGGGCCTTCAAGACCCGCCTGTGTTGGTTCTTCACTCACCACCCGGATGGCTGTGTGCTGCCTGCTGCCAGCTGCCCATTTGCCCATGGGCCTGGGGAGCTGCGGCCGGCCCGGACAGCAGGAAGCACGGGCCCACCCCGTGAGCCGGCCCACGGAGGCCGGGCCTAGAGGCTGTGCTCCTGGCTGCCCTGCTTCCTCTGAATTCCTGATACACAGCCAGAAGCCAGAGGCACTCCCCAACTTGGGACACCCCAGGTTGCTGGGCTTGTTTTATTCACAGCCCGATTTCCGTGCGGCTGCCTCCTATCGGCCAGCGTGTGTTTGCAGCACATCTCCACAGCAGCCCTGTGGAGACCAGGGCAGCACAAGCTGCAGGCTGGGCTGCCCAGGCTTCTTCTTGGCAAAGGTGCCATGAGGATCAGGGAGTGCAGAGAAGGTGCCTGGGCGCCTGCTGGCGTCGGACTGGACGCTGCCACCTCGTCTCCCCTCCCCTGCTCCAGAAGACCTCCCAGAAATGGCGTTTCCACCTTAAATGGTTTTGTCATTTGTTTGGTTCTTGGTGCTCCTAGGATTTGGACTCCGCCTGCAGGAGTGCTCCACACGGCGCCTCACGCGTGCTCCGGCCAGGCCGCCCTCTCCGAGCTGTGAGGAGGCCAGGGGCGTCCCTCAGTACCTGCTGGCCCCCCATGAGCGCCAGGCACGGGGAGCAGAAGGATTCCTCGGCTCCCTCCCTCCCCGGTCCGCATGCCCACTGCTGCGCCCCCTGCGTCTTTGGCGGCCTGGTCAGCAAGGCGAGAGCCACGGCCGCTGCCCACACTGGCAGGAGGCAGGAGTTGGGCTCTGCGCCCGCCTGTGTCCTGGCCCGGACCCACTCCCCTCCGTTGCTCATTTGACCCGATTAGTCTTTAGTTCTGGACGGTTGCTGGGTGCTGGAATCCCGGAGTGACCCGCGCCTGCCCCCCACCCCCGCCCCTTGGCCCAGGCTCTTTCTGTGGTTGGCCGGCCAAGTGCTGCGTGTGCACTTCCCGTGCCAAGGGAGCGCAGGCTGGGAAGGCAGCGGCCGCTCAGCAAGGCTCGGCCTCTGGCTGGGAGCACAAGCAGAGGTTCGGGTCTGAGCAGTTGCTTGGCTAGCCCGGGCAGTGGGGCCGGGCCACTGTCCACATCCATGAGGGTTGGGCTGCGGTTGGGAGTCGGGGTGGGATGGGTCACACTCCAAAGCCTCTGCAGAACTGGCGAGGCCGGGCTGCCCTGGGGGCGTCATTCTGCCTGGAGACAAGACTCCCGCATGGAGTCCATGTGGTGATGGTCGCAGAGTTGTTGGGTGGTCCCCCCTGAGTGGGAGTGGGGACCATGCTGCATCCAGCCTGGTCCTCGGGGCCCGCAGGCCCCTCCCAGTGCCAGGGGGCCAGAGTGCCCTCCCTGGACCAGAGGGGCTGCGTCCTCCCTGAGAAGCTGGCTAGCCCAGGCCCGTGGCCTCTCCCCGCGTTCTTCTGGCGCCCAACCTCGGGTGAGGGGAAAGACCCTGCAGCCGGCAGCAGTGGGAGCTGCTGCTTTGCCCCTGCCCTCCACAGGTCCTTCAGCCGGCACTGGAGTCCCAGGGGGCCAGGGCCCCTCCCGAGAGGACATGCTGCAAGGCCCCCGGAGGTTCTGCTGCCCCGGCTCAGCCTGTGTCCTCCCACGCAAACGCAGAGGATTGAGGTGCAAAGTCCTGCGATGTGCGTGAGGGCTGGGATACATGTCTGACCTTGTGGGGTCCCCTGAGCCACGCCACCTGGACGCAAAACGGCCTGAGTCGGACGGGCCAGGTTAGGCCCATGGGGGCTCTTTCTCCCCACAGATGAGCTGAGGGAATCCCATCCAAAGGTTGGAGCCCCCACCTCCCAGCTGCTCCAGGGAGCCCCTCCTGCTTTCCCAGTTGACCAGAGATATTTGTGGGCATGAACCCTGGGAGAGGGAGGGGCCGTGCAGGAGGAAGATGCATCTCAGAGGAGGCTCGAAGGAATTTGCTGAGCAGGAAATATTTTCTGGAAAGTTCAATGGGGCTCCTGTGGAATCCCAAATATCCACACCACTAGGACGAAATGTGTGCCTTAGAGGCCTCTGAGACTGGCTGGCCAGACTTCTGCTTTCCCACAAGGCCACGGCCCCAGGGCAGGGGCAGAGGGGTAGCGGGGCCCTGCCTGAGGCTCTTAGCAGGTCAGCAGTGGGGAGACAGCTGAGCCAAGGCTTTTCTTTTTTTCTTTTTGGTCAGTCGTGGGGCTTGAACTCTGGGCCTGGGCGCTGTCCCTCAGCTCTTCAGCTCAAGGTGAGCGCTCTACCACTTGAGCCACAGCACTGCTTCCAGTTTTCTGGTGGTTCATTGGAGATGAGTGTCTCACAGCATTGTTGCCCGGGCTGGCTTTGAACCGTGATCCTCAGATCTCATCCTCCTGAGTAGCTAGGATTTACAGGTGTGAGCCACTGGCGCCCGGCTCCGAGCCAAGTCTTGAAGTGGAGGGTGTTCATGACGGGCCTCTCCCTGCAGACGCTGACACCTGAGAGGCCAGGTTCTTCCGAGTGGCCAGGATGCAGGCAACGGGCAGGCCAGCCCAGTGGGCACTGCCTAGTGCTCTGCGTGCCCGAGAACCACAGTCCCATGCCCATTTCTCTGACGACTGATGCTAACCTTCCCATATGCTCATCAGCCACATGCATGGTTTTTTTTGTTTTTTTTTTGGAGAAATGGCTAGTCTAACCAGATGATCATTGTAAAGTCAAATTATGTTTTTGAGTTGAAAAGTTATTTGTGTTTGTACTCTGGGAGTCAGACCTGTACCCTACGGTATGCAGCATTTTCCCGCATTCACTGTGTTGCCTGTTCACATTTTGTCTTAAATTATCATAGGGTGCTGGGTGCCAGTGGCTCAAGCTGTAATCCTAGCTACTCAGGAGGCTGAGATGGGAGGATTGAGGTTAGAAGCCAGCCTGGGTAGAAAAGTCCTTGTGAGACTCTTACTCCAATAAAACACTCAAAAACTGGAAGTGGTGCTGTGCTGCAAAGTAGTAGAGCACTAACCTTGAACATAAGAGGCTCGGGGACAGCGCTTGGGCCCTGAGTTCAAGCCCCACAACCAACAACAAAAATCTATAGCACGCTTTAATTTCTTTGGAGTCCAATTTGTCAGTGTTTTCTTTATGTTACTTTGGGTTTCACGGTTGGGAAATTTGCCATATCTGAGGTCACCAACATTCATGCTTAATGCTTCTAAGTTGTTTCTGTTTTAGACCTCTAGTTAGGTTTTGTATATGCTGTGAGGTAGGGATGTGAGCTGTGTTTCTGCATGTTGCTCCTTCCCCTTGAACCATGAGGGTGCCCTGATCCTGGCCTTCTCAGAAGCTAGGATTATAGTGTGAGCCGCCTGTGCCCAGCCTTTTTTTTTTTTCTTGTTTAATAATACATTCTTGAATTTCTATCAGAGAATTCCCGCATCTGCATCGTCTTGGCATGGGTGGCAGCTACCTGCCTTCCCCATGTAGCCTGAGGTTTTCCTGGTGCTTAGGGGGTCAGGTCGTTAGGGATCGCGTCCTGAGTGTAGAATATGGTGCTCCAGGGTTTAGTTCAGCAGGGGATGGTCCCCGCCTTGTGTGGGGTTCAGCTGCAGTTCTGTGTTCAGCCTTTGCTGTGGCATTTGCGTTCATCCTGACTTACGTCCCCCAGTGGCCAGTCTGGGGCGTGAGCCCTGCCTGGTCCTCTTCACTGAGCATCCAGTGACCCTGGCCCACTGGCCAAGATGACATCCATCTGCTGCAAAAGGCCATTGTCTGCCAAGGCTCAGCACAGAGACCAGGGTGGTTTGGGGCCTGTGGGGCCGAGGCGCCCGTGGGAGCTCATGGTGCAACCTTTGCACCTTACCCCGTGCCTGAGGGGCCCCAGGCCTCACGGTACAGGGCACAGCTGGTGGGTGGCCAGTGTGGACACAAGAGCCTGCTTGGGGCAGCCAGCACCAGTGGAGCCAGACGGCCCATGGCCAGGGCTCCAAGGTACTGGGTGTAGTCACACCCCACTGGGCTGCTGGCAGGAGCCCAGGGCGCTCAGGAAAGGCCGAGCCCCTTGGGATGAGCAGGTGCCTTCATGGTCTCCACCTCCAACAGTGCGGAGGGGTCTTACAAAGATTTGACCTCACCGCTCCCTAGCTGCTCAGAGTGAGGCTCGGGGCTATTCCTGCAGTCTTTTAAGGAGCCCCCTGGCTGCCAGCCCCTTCCTCTTCCTCTCGGCCTCATCCAGCCAGCCCTAGGCCTGGCCCACCTCTGACCACCTGTAGGCCTTGGAGGACGTTCTAATCCTCAGCTGTCCTGTATTTAAAATGGAGATAGTGTTATCTGCCTCACAGGCTTGGAGAGAGGACTGAACAGGGGAATACGGGCAAAGGCTTGGCATGGTAACCCGGGCACACAAGAGCTTATTCCATGTATATATCCTCTTAATTACCACCACAATCCACATCCCCATTACCAACACCATCGCCACCACTACCACCGCCGTCGTTACCACTCACTACTACCACCATCATCATCACTGCCGCCGCCACCATTACCAGCACCATCACCAAACTACTATGATCACCACCACCGTTTCCACCACCCAATACCAACATCACCACTGTTAGCATTGCTTCTACTACATCACCACCACCGCCGCCAGATGCCAATACCATCATCCATGATGATTAATTGGGTCGTTGGCACCACCATTACCATCGTCACACCCCTAACTGCCTCCCTCCTGTTCGGCTGCTCATCTGCACCATCTCTGTGGGACCCTCAGCGCTCCATTTGCCCTCTTAGTTCACGCTGTTTGGGGGTTGGCTTCTGCTTTGTTTCCCGACTCCATGAGAGCTGACCCAGCGAGGGCTGGGTTCACCCCGTACCCCAGAGATCCACATTACCCAGCCCGGGCCAGCCTAGGCCTGTGCAGGGAGCTTCTCCCCGTGGGCTCACTGCAGGCATGGGCCAAGCAGGGCCCCAGCTCTAGTAGGCACCTGCTGTATGCTTAGGCTCAGCTGCTTCCGCTTGTTTTATCCTCCAAGGACCCTAGGAAGCTAGCCCTGTGCTACTGCAGATGCAGGATCTGGCTTAGGGACATGACAACGCATCCAAGGTCCTGCGGTGACCAGCATCCGAGCCAGGGCGGCTGGCTCTGCCACACACTGGCTGCCCAGGTTGGCACTGTGTCTGCAGCAGCCCCGAGTGGAGGACCTGGCCTGGGTAACTGATCCTGATTTGCTGTCGGTCCACCTCTTCCCCTGGCATGACCCCCCCCCCCCCCCAGAGCAGTGCTGACCCGCCTCCTCCTGGGACAGCTCCCTGGATACATGAGCAAAAGTTTCAGAGTTGGGGGGGGGGGGCAGCAGCCACTGGAGTAGAAACAATGAGCGGCTTTGTGAGGAGCCAGCAGCTGGAATTTGAGCTCTTTCCTGGAGACTTGCAAGTAGAACCGCACTCTCGCCCCGCCCAGGGGGTGGAATGGGGTGAGGGCAGCCCAGGCCCCTCCCAGCTGTGGTCAGCTCTGTGACCCCAGCCCCACCTGAGGCCCCCTTGAAGCAGCAGCGTGGGGGGGTAAAGCCCACCTCCCAGGGGCAGGGGGTGACCTGCCCCGCCCAGCAGCCCTGGCCTCTCGATGGATGTGAGCCATGACCCTGTGGATATGGCTCAGGGGACCGGGGTGAGCCCTGAACCCCCACTCACTCCCAAGGAAGGACGGAAGAGAAGAGCTCACGGTCAGGGTGGCGTGGGGGTGAGGAGGCACAAGGGGAGTGTCAAACGCGTCCCTGCAGCCAGGGACCTTCACCTTGTCCCTGTCCTGCCAAAATGGCCACCAAAGGTCTTGGGAGAGCCCCATGGGGGCTACATTTGGGAGTGGAGGGAGGGGGCAGGCCTCCCCGTTCCCAGGGCTCCGGGAGCTGCGCTGGCCCTGAAGGTGTTTAACATTTCTCCTGTTCTCTCTCCCCTCCCTCTCCCTCTCTTGACTTCACTTTTCCATCCTCCTCTTCCTCCTTCCCTCATTCTCCCGACCCTGGCTCCTCTTCTGCCCTTTCAGTTCACCCAGAGTCTATCCAGCCCCCAGCCCGGGGCATAGCGGGCTCCACACCCCGCTGCTCTTCTGCTCTTCCTCTCCAGCTCCGGAGGGCTGCTGCTGCTCTGTGTCCTCAGCCACCCTCCTGTGGCCACAAGCCCCTGGGTCACCGCGGTCCCGGCAGTGCAGGCCCGCGGGGAGAGGCCGAGGGGCACTGCACTCCACCTGTTGGCTTGGGTGCCCATTGCGCATGAGCCCAGAGATGAGGCGATCCTCCCCGGGACCTGCTTGGGCCAGAGCAGAGGGGCGCAGCTCTCCCCACCGCCCCGCTTCCCTGCTTGGGGCGAGACTGACGCGGGAATCGTGCGATCAGCACCCTGGACAGAGCTGCGGCCACGTCCCCAGGTCCTGGCCTCCAGGCTCTGCCCTGGCAGCCAAGGTCTGCGCCTTTGCTCTGGGTGCTGCTGGGTTCTGGAAACAGCAGGTGCACCGGCCCTGCTTCTGAGACCTCCCAGGGAGGAGCGGCAGCCGGGGCGCAGGTCATGCTGTCCCGGGCCCAGCTTCCTGTGGCTCACAAGACCAGAAGGGCACCCCCGGATAGCAGACAGGTGCAGCGTGGTGGGAGCCGCCCCTGCCCTCCCTAGCCAGCAGTGTACCCAATACACGTTTGCACAGGGGCTCGTGTGTGTGTGCGTGCGTGCGTGTGCCTGCTCTGCTGAGCGCAGGACTTCATGGGCTCATACACACCGGCCCGGCTTCAGCTGACGCTGTAAATGAGTAGGAGTGATAGCAGCAACACCGTGGGTTTGTGGGTGTCACCTTCCGAGTGAATGTGTGTATCTGGTGTGTGTGTGTGTGTGTGTGTGAAAGCACACACATGAACAAGAGGAGAGGCCCGCACAGAGCTGGGAGGGCCGGCCTGGTGTGGGCTGAGGGAGGCCGCTCGCCTCCTGTGCTGCCCCCTCCCCAGACCCTCGGGAGGCTCTCCCTGCTGGAGCACACACGGGGTAACTCATTCAACCTTTGCTGAGCCTCTGGTGTGGGGGCCCGGCCCGGCCCTGCCCTGGTGGAGGGCGTTGGCTCACACCACACGAGTAGGTGAGAGCTGGGTGTGTTCTGGGCACACACACATCACGCCCAGGAGCCAAACGGGACCTGATGGCCCGGCCTCGCCCGCAAGGAGTGATGTGTCCAGAAGCAGGTCCCCCTGGAGGCTGCCCGCCAAATCAATGGCCCTGCCCACCCTTTCCCGTCATCAGCCTCAGGACGGTGCGCAGTGGCTCCGTTTGCCTGGGCTGGCTGCTGGGGAGGGGACAGAGTAGCCATCGGTGCCCCGGCACCTGCCATGTTGGTGGGAGCCTGAGTGGTCTCCAAACTCATGAGTGGTCAGTCACCGAGTGGCGGCGGTCCTTCTGGGTGGGGCTGGGCACCCTGGAACAGGTTAACTGCGTGGGGTGACATCTGGATGGGGGAGGAGTCCCGGCCTGTGGAGGCCCATGACTTCTAACCCCTTCCAGGTCAGAGGGCACACTCCTGACAGCTCTGTTTTATTGTGGCATGGAGGGTTCCACCTCAGGCTGTCCACACTTGTGTGCAGAACATGGAGCCCTGAGTCTGCCCACCTGCCCTCCCCTCCCTGCCGGCCCCTCCCACCGGAGCCCAGCCCCTCCCCTCCCTGCCGGCCCCTCCCACCGGAGCCCAGCCCCTCCTCTCCCCAATGGCTCCTCCCACTGGAACCCAGCCCCTCCCCTTCCCTCTGGCTTCTCCCACCAGAGCCCAGCCCCTCCCCTCCCTACTGATTCCTCCCACCGGAGCCCAGCCCTTCCCCTCCCCGCTGGCTCCTCCCACCAGAGCCCAGCCCCTCCCCTCCCTGCTGGCTCCTCCCACCGGAGCCCAGACCCTCCCCTCCCTGCTGGCTCCGCCCACCGGAGCCCAGCCCCTCCCCTCCCTGCTGGCTCCGCCCACTAGAGCCCAGCCCCTCCTCTCTCTGCTGGCTCCTCCCACCGGAGCCCAGCCCCTCCCCTTCCCGCTGGCTTCTCCCACCGGAGCCCAGCCCCACCCCTCCCTGCCAGCCTCTCACACCAGAGCCCAGCCCCTCCCCTCCCTGCTGGCTCCTCCCACCGGAGCCCAGCCCCACCCCTCCCTGCTGGCTCCGCCCACCGGAGCCCAGCCCCTCCCCTCCCTGCTGGCTCCGCCCACTAGAGCCCAGCCCCTCCTCTCCCCGCTGGCTCCTCCCACCGGAGCCCAGCCCCTCCCCTTCCCGCTGGCTTCTCCCACCGGAGCCCAGCCCCTCCCCTCCCTGCCAGCCTCTCCCACCGGAGCCCAGCCCCTCCTCTCCCTGCTGGCTCCGCCCACTGGAGCCCAGCCCCTCCCCTCCCCGCTGGCTCCTCCCACCAGAGCCCAGCCCCTCCCCTCCCTGCTGGCTCCTCCCACCGGAGCCCAGCCCCTCCTCTCCCTGCTGGCTCCACCCGCTAGAGCCCAGCCCCTCCCCTCCCTGCTGGCTCCACCCGCTAGAGCCCAGCCCCTCCTCTCCCCGCTGGCTCCTCCCACCAGAGCCCAGCCCCTCCCTCCCTGATGCTCCTCCCACCAGAGCCCAGCCCCTCCCCTCCCCGCTGGCTCCGCCCACCGGATCCCAGGCCCTCCCCTCCCTGCTGCTCCTCCCACCGGAGCCCAGGCCCTCCCCTCCCTGCTGCTCCTCCCACCAGAGCCCAGCCCCTCCTCTCCCCGCTGGCTCCTCCCACCAGAGCCCAGCCCCTCCCCTCCCTGCTGCTCCTCCCACCGGAGCCCAGCCCCTCCCCTCCCTGCTGGCTCCGCCCACCAGAGCCCAGCCCCTCCCCTCCCTGCTGCTCCTCCCACCGGAGCCCAGCCCCTCCCCTCCCTGCTGCTCCTCCCACCGGAGCCCAGCCCCTCCCCTCCCTGCTGCTCCTCCCACCGGAGCCCAGCCCCTCCCCTCCCTGCTGGCTCCGCCCATCGGAGCCCAGACCCTCCCCTCCCTGCTGGCTCCGCCCATCGGAGCCCAGCCCCTCCCCTCCCTGCTGCTCCTCCCACCGGAGCCCAGCCCCTCCCCTCCCTGCTGCTCCTCCCACTGGAGCCCAGCCCCTCCCCTCCCTGCTGGCTCCGCCCACCGGAGCCCAGCCCCACCCCTCCCTGCTGGCTCCGCCCACCGGAGCCCAGTCCTTCCCCTCTCCCACTCTGAGACCTGAGCAATTTGCGGGAGGAGCTCCAGGTGAAGAAGCTGGGTGGTCTGGAACCCTTAGCCCTGGCGGCCCCTGGGTGGCCTTACCCACCAGCAACTCAGCTGCCAGAACCCAGGCCAAGGTTTGGAGTAGGCAAAGGCAGGGAAAGATGGCAGGCCATGGACCATGGTGAGAGGCAGGGTCTGCCCCCGGGGCCAGCGCTGCAGGGCCCGTCCGTCATCCCAGGAGCCGACATGTCACACCTCACAGAGAGCCGGGAGCTCGGAGAGCGTGCTGGAGCCACTGTCCTGGGAAGTGAAGTGTCCCAGCTGTGCTTGGTTCTGGAACCTTCCAACCATCCAGAGCCCGTGTGTGTGTGTGTGTGTGTGTGTGTGTGTGTGTGTGTGTTCAAGTGTGTGCATCTGCACACTTGCATGGTGTGCATGTGTGCACACAGGTGAGCAGATCTGTGTGTGTGGTGTCTGCTGATGTATCTGTGTGCACACACGCATGTGTCCCCTGCAGAACGTGGGTGGGTTGTACGACTGAGCACCCGCCCATGGCGCATTCTGTTGGGGCCTCACAGTGGCCCCTCAAGGGTAACGGAGCCTGCGTGTGCAGCACATCTACAGCTCCACGGCCGGCCGGCCGGTTCCCCTCCTGGAAGAAACCACAGGGCTCAGCAGGAGTGGGCCTGCCCGCTCTTCTCCACCCAGCCAGGCGCCCTCCAGAGTCTTCAGGCTCCCTGAAAGGGGCAGCAAGTAAATCACCACATGTGACTCAAGTAAAATTATTTTAGAAATGACAGTAACTGTGGGCACATAGCCGGGAAGCGGCTGAAAATGTTAAGGGCCAGGGGGGTGGGGAGGCTTGGAAGAGGGATGGCCTAGCCTGAGCAAGGCCTGGGTTCTACCTCCAGCAGTGCAGGAAAGAGGAGGGGCAGAGGGGAGGGAGGGAGGAGAAAAGGAGGGAGGGAGGGAGGAAGAAAAAGGGAGGAAGGGAGGGAAGGAAGGAAGAAAGGAAGGAAGGAAAGAGAGAGAGAGAAAGAAAGAAAAAGAAAGAAAGAAAGGAGAGGGAGGGAAGGAGAGGAGAGAGGGAGAGAAGGAGGGAGGAAGGGAGGGAAGGAAACAAACCATCAACCAAGCCAACAGCCAAACCAGCCAGCATGCCCACCTGCTGCCCTGCCCTAACACCTGCTGCCCCGCCCACCTGCTGCCCCGCCCACCTGCTGCCCCGCCCACCTGCTGCCCCGCCCACCTGCTGCCCCGCCCACCTGCTGCCCCGCCCTGCTGAGAGCCAGGACAAAGGGCTCCTTCATTGCTCTACTTGTTGCCCACGCCTTGCATGCGACCCCAACTCCCCCATCCCAGAGCCCTGGGCTTGGGAAGTGGGGCAGCCGCTGAGGGAGCCCCACTTGGTCTTGGCACCCAGGTCTGGAGGCCATGCCGGCACCCTCTTCTCCCCGGGGCACCCCCAGAGCTGCTGCCAGCCCGGCCTCAAATCACCATAACTGTGCATGGTGCACACCTATGACTCCCCCCCCCCCGCACACACACCCCGCTACATTACACGGGGGGTGTTGGCAGGGGGTCACAGTCCAAGGCTGACCTGGGAAAGAAACACACCTTCCTACCTGAGACACCCCTTCCTGCCTCAGACACCCCTGCACCGCGCCCCACCATAACCAAGGGGGAGAGGGCTAGGGTCATGGCTGTGGTGGCTGAGGTCTAGGGTTCAGACCCAAGTCCTGTGAACCCTCCCTGCATGAACCCCCTCACCCTCGGTGGGTGTGTGAGGACCCTGAGCCCTGGCTCAGCTCCTGGCTGGGTCCGGCCGCCATGGCAGAGTGCCACCCACCACCCAGGCTCCGTGGCCCCTGGCGGAGCTGGCCTGCCTCTTCCCACCTGGAATCTTCCTCGGAAGGCACCTCTCGGTGTGCAGGGCAGGGCAGGGCAGGGCAGGGCAGGGCAGGCAGGGGACACTCGCTTGCCTCTGGCTCCGGCGCCTCCTCTGTCCACACCTGGGCTCTCAGGTGGGTCAGGTCAGCCAAGAATTTGGGGCTGAGTGCGCCGATCCGTGGGGAGAGGCCGGTTCTGCGCGGGCAGGTCGCCCTCCCAGGGGGAGCCAGCGCGGCGGGATTCCTTCTCCGGTTTCTGGTGCTGCCCACTGTAACCCGATTCCTGCGCTCCTCGCTGAGGGAGCCCCCCCGCCCCCCCCCCTCCGCCCGGCCGTGGAGCCGCGCAGCAGCGTCGGGACGCCGGGCCCGAGTGCCACATCACGGCGCCTCCACCGCCTGCGTGTGCCCACCATGCTGTCGCCACCGCTGCTGCTGGTTGCCCTGGGCCTGGCCTGCGCTGCGCGCCCCGGCTGCGACCCTCGCCGGGGCCCCCGCCGGTAAGGACCCCCAGCTGCAGCCCTGCGGGAGACGCCCCTCCATCCCCAAGACGGCTCTCCCAGTCAGTCTGCGGCAATCAGTGAGAACGGCCCTGTGGGTGCCCTCCATCTCTGCCCCAGGCTCCTGGCTGTCTAGGTGCAGGAAGGCTGGGGGTGGGGGGACATGGGGGAGGGAGGAGGAAGGGCACCCACAGTGCTGAGGATCCTGAGCCCCCGCAGGTGGGCCTCAGCAGCAGGTGCCAGCAATTCACGGCCCAGAGGCCATCTGAGGTCCGGGGCCTTCCAGGAACGGAATGGCACCCCGCCACGCAAACTCCCGACCCCTCCCTTCCAGCCAGGCCAGCTTACCGGAAGTAGGCCCTTGGGGGTATGGGGCTGAGAGGGGGAAGGGCAGCAAGATCCCGGGGGCACCTGGGAGGGCTTGTGCCTGGGCTTGGTCCTGCCCTCCTGGGGTGGCGTCTTCCTGCCCTGGGTGGCCTGTGGTGATCCAGTCCTCACCCCAGGGTTGGCAGCAGCAGCAGCAGCAGCAGCAGCAGCAGCAGCAGCAGCGGATGCCTGTGTGCCCAGAGGGCAGAGGGAGTCCTAGCTGGGGTTGGGGTGGCCCCTGGGGGTTTGCCTGCCCCTGCCCAGCGTGTGTGCGGTGCCAGGCTCCACTCCTCCTCCCCCCCTCCTCCTCCCCCTCCTCCTCCTCCCCCTCCCCCTCCTCCTCCTCCTCCTCCCCCTCCCCCTCCTCCCCCTCCCCCTCCTCCCCCTCCTCCCCCTCCTCCTCCCCCTCCCCCCTCCTCCTCCCCCTCCCCCTCTTCCCCCTCTTCCCCCTCCTCCTCCTCCTCCCCCCCCTCCTCCCCCTTTTCCCCCTCCTCCTCCTTCCCCCCCTCCTCCCCCCTCCCCCTCCCCCCTCCTCCCCCCTCCCCCTCCCCCCTCCTCCTCTCCCCTCCCCCTCCCCCTCCTCCCCCTCCTCCCCCTCCTCCCCCTCCTCCCCGTCCTCCCCCTTCTCCTCCTCCTCCCCCTCCTCCTCCTCCCCCTCCTCCCCCCTTCTCCTCCTCCTCCCCCTCCTCCCCCTCCCCCTCCTCTCCCTCCTCCCCCTCCTCCCCCTCCTCCTCCTTCCCCCCTCCTCCTCCTCCCCCTCCTCCCCCTCCCGCTCCTCTCCCTCCTCCCCCTCCTCTCCCTCCTCCCCCTCCTCCCCCTCCTCCTCCTTCCCCCCCTCCTCCCCCTCCCCCTCCTCTCCCTCCTCCCCCTCCTCTCCCTCCTCCCCCTCCTCCCCCTCCTCCTCCTCCCCCTCCTCCCCCTCCTCCCCCTCCCCCTCCTCTCCCTCCTCCCCCTCCTCCCCCTCCCCCTCCTCTCCCTCCTCCCCCTCCTCCCCCTCCTCCTCCTCCCCCTCCTCCTCCTCCTCCCCCTCCTCCTCCTCCCCCTCCCCCTCCTCTCCCTCCTCCCCCTCCTCCCCCTCCTCCTCCTCCCCCTCCTCCTCCTCCTCCCCCTCCTCCTCCTCCCCCTCCTCCTCCTTCTCCTCCTCCTCCTCCTCCCCCTCCTCCTCCTCCTCCTCCCCCTCCCCCTCCTCCCCCTCCTCCCCCTCCTCCTGGCCTGCCCCCCTTCTTCTGCAGAAACGCACTCACAGGTGTTTCCACCTGTGATCCTGGGCATGCACGGGCCCTGTGGTGGAGGGGCACCTGGGACCTGGGGAGCCCAGGCGGCCTCAGTAGTCACCTGTGGGGGAGGGGTCGGGCCAGGAGCCTGCCTTCCTGACCCTTCTCTGCAGGGTGTGCTGGGGGGTGGTCTGGCCCCTCCTTGGGCTTGGGTAGTGGCCCCATGTCCCTCACCAGGCAGCAGGGCAGGGGAGCCCGCCTCCTGGGGCTCCTTGAACCCCACTTGGCTCCAGGGAGTTTCTGGAATGAGCCGCTCTTCCTGGGCTCCCCTCTCCCTCTACTTATGGATGGAAATACAGACCCCCCCCCCCACCCCGGCAGGACCAGGGCAGGGCTGGGTGTTCAGTTCTGCTGCCTTGCCAAGAGTGGCCACGGCTGCCCCCCTCTGCCCCTGCCCCCGTTTGCCAGGACTCATACAAGCCTGGCTTCTTCCCTGGGCTTGTCTCTTTGGTGCGCCTCACATCCGGGGCACACCTGGCTCCTGTCCTCAGCTGTGTGAGGGGCAGGTGGCCTGACGTCCTGACCTTCCTGACCACCCTGACGCACGGCTGCCTCCTTCATTAGAGGTCACCTGGCCCGAGGAGCCAGCTCTAGGCCCTTGGAGAGGGGAGGGAGGGAGGGAGGGAGGGAGGGGGGGAATCTCCATCAAGGGGCTGAGGAAACGCTGCCCCCTGGTGTTCAGGAGAGATCTAGCGTGTGAACAGCTAAAAAGTCTTTTTTTCAGACCTGTAACAACCTAACCACATTCTTAATTTGACACAGTTCAATAGCCACTTGAAAAGAAAGATAAGAAGCTAATTTAAAAACACAGATTTCGAGCAACACATCCAAAATGTTATTCACATATTTTTTTCGTTAACGCAGAAATGATGTGTTAGCCACGTGTGGCAATGCACGGCCGTAATTTCAGCCACTCTGTGGGTAAAGGCAGGAGGATGGAGGTCCAAGGCTGGCCCCCGGGTCAAAACTTGAGTCTTTATCAGAAAGGCAACTAAAGGAACACCAAAGGCTGGGGGCGTGGCCCAGGGTGTGGGAGCACCTGTCTAGCAAGTACAAGAACCTGGGTGCAAACTCTGCCAAAAAATGTACTCATGAAATACTTCGTGTTTCTTGTTAATGTTGAGTGTGCAACTAGGCTTGCCTGTTTATACTCATCGGCAGCCTTAGTCTGGACTTGTGCCTTTCAGGTACTTCATGGTCTGGCCTGTGGCTGCTGGGCAGGAGTGTGTGGCTTTAGATCCCCTGGGGACCCGTCTGTCATACCCGCCCCCCAAGGCTGCTGGGAGCCAAGTATCTGGGCACATCTCAGAGTATTCGTGGGTGGGCAGAGAGGAACAATCCCTGAAGAGTCCCCGGCTCCCACAAGTCAGGCAGATGTGGAGAGCCGAGAGCAACGCGGGTCAGCTGGTCCATCTCCTGATTTGTGGATGAAAATCAGGTGCAGAGAAACGCAGCCAGCGGGGCCAGGCCCACCTCACGCTGTAGTTGGCAAGCTGTGTGAGCACCCTGGCCCCCATCCCACCCGCCTCTCCAAACCCATGGTGGCCAGGGCAGCAGCCACAGAGGCCTGCTGGTGGCTCTCGGCCCGATCCTGTCCGCCACAAAAAGAGAGGCTCAAGCCGAGCGCTGGTGGCTCACACCTCGAATCCCAGCAACTCAGGAGGCTGAAGTCTGAGGATCATGGTTCAAAGCCAGCCGGGGCAGGAAAGTCTGAGAGACTCTTATCTTCATTAAACCACCAGAAAACAGGAAGTGGTGCTGTGGCTCAAGTGGTAGAGCGCTCATCTTGAGCTGAAGAGCTGAGGGACAGTGCCCAGGCCCAGAGTTCAAGCCCCATGACCGACAAAGGGTGGGCAGGGAGGGAGGCTCGAATTCAACAACTGGTGGCTGTGGAAAACAGCACCTGTGCAGGTGAAAGCTAGGGAGCCCCCAGCCCAGCACCACACGAGGAGGAAGAGACGGCAATATGGCTGCAAGTCAGACGCGCCTAGACGGGAGCCGAAAAGGCTGGCCGGCCCCCGGGGAGTCCCGCGGGCACCTGTGCTGGCTTCTGCCTCTCCTGGGATTTGCAGTGAGGTTCCCGCCCCCCAGGCTGGGCTTTGGGGAGGGTTTTGTGTCACGATCCCTTTGTTTTCTGGGGAGAGGGCCCCCCAACGCAGCTGCGAGATCCCCCACATTTATTTGTTTGTTGATACTGGGACTTGAACTCAGGGTCTTGTTCCCTCCCTTAGCTTTTTGCTCAAGGCTGGTGCTCTACCTCTTAAGCTATACCTCCATGCCTGGCTTTTTTTGAGTAGTTTATTAGAGTAAGCATCTCACCACCTTTCCTGCTCGGGCTGGCTTTGACCCACCATCCTCAGATCTCATCCTTCCGAGGAGCTGGGATTACAGGCGTGAGCCCACACTCTCGCAGAGACCCTGGGGGTGGAAAGCCCTCCGTGGCCTGGGAGGGGCTGTGGTCAGCACCCTTGTGAGAGGAGCTGGGGACGGTTCCGGGGGATGCGTCCTTGCTCCACACGAAGGCGCTGACCGGCCCAGACGTGGTGGGGGCCTGCAGGGCAGCACTTGGGAAAAGCTGGGCGGCTCAGGCAGGCCTGGGCAGGTGGAGGTGGAGCAGGGCCGCCCCCCACCATCCGGCTCACAAGGCCTTTCCCTCCCCAGGTGACTGTCCGCAGGCCGTGGAAGCAGACGGCGGCGGTACGTACCACCCTCCCTAACCCTCACACGCACCCCAGCCCCGGCTTTCCATCAGACCGAGTCCAAGGGCACAGACCCCCTCAGCCCTCTCCCCCTCTGGCCTCCCAGCCCCCACTCTGCCCACGGGCTCACCCCTGCAGACAGCCTCTGCCCGCCTCGGACTCCGGCTCAGCTCTAGATGTCAGTGCCTTGAAGCAGAAGGCACTGAATCAATGCCTTGTGTATTGTACATTTCTTTCTTGGGGTGCTGCCCCCCCATATCAGGGTTTGAACTCAGGGCCTTGTGTTTGTGTAACGTGCTGCTCACCATTTGAGCCGCACACCCAGCCGGCCTTGCCGCTGGTTATTCTGGGATGGAGTCTAGCGGATCTTTATCTTTCTGCCTGAGCTGGTGCCAAATGATCAGCCTCCGTATCTCAGCCTCCTAAATAGATTACAGGTGTAATCCTAGCATTTGGTTCATTGAATGGTTTTGAAATGTACCTATCCAAAGTGCCCTGGCTCATGCTGAGGGCAAGGCTGGCTCTCCAGAGGCAAACACACTGGCTGTCAGATTTGAGCAGTGATATGTGTACGTGGAGGGCTGAGAGGCAACCATCGGGAAAAACTTTCCCCATACAAAGGTCAGCGCTGTAGGCAGGTAGACTCTGTGTGTGTGCGCATTTGTGTATGTGTGTGTATGAATTCATATGTGTATGCATGCGTGTGTGTCTGTGTATATATCTGTGTGTTGTACACACACACATGTACCCCAGTAGTGGGGCTTAAACTCAGGGCCTGTAGCTCACTTGGCTTTTTGCTGAAGGCTGGTGCTCTACCACTTGAGTCACACCTTCACTGCTAGTTAATTGAAGATAAGAGTCTTTAGACTTTTCTGAACTTTCCTGCTCTGGCTGGCTTTGAACTGAGACCCTTAGATCTCAGCCTCCTGAGTGGCAAGGATTGTAGTCATGAGCTGCTGCCGGCACCCTGCTGGTAAAGTGTTTTGATCAGGGAAGGCTGAGTGCAAACAGCCCTGACATTCTAAGCTTTGACAAGGAAAGTGGCAAACTCCGAGCCTTGTACTCCAAGCTGACACATGTGGTGTGGTTGACGGGTGGGAGGAGTGGTTGATGTGGGGATGTGGCCTGAGCTCCTGTGCGGGCCGTGCCGGTGGCCGAGGGCCTGAGAGGTAAAGCGGCTGGAGCCCATCTGCACTGGTGCTGCAAAAATAACCACGATAGACACAAAAACATCCAAGAAGCTAGGCACTGGTGGCTCACGCCTGTAATCCTAGCTACTCCAGGGGCTGAGGTCTGAGGATCACGGTTCAAAGCCTGCATGATCATGACACCCTTCTCTCCAATGAACCACCACAAAACTGGAAGTGGAGTTGTGTCTCAAGTGCTGGAGTATTAGCTTTGAGCCAAAAAGCTCAGGGACAGTGCCTAGGCCCTGAGTTCAAGCAAGCCCAGCACGGGCTCCAAAGCAAAAATAAAACAACTGCCCAAGGTTAGGAGCCTCTGCTTCCTTCTGCCTGGGCCTTCGCTGTCCTGGGGGTGCGCAGCGGGGCCAGGCCTGCCACCCGGCTGCCGACCCGGCTTCTCATCCAGGTTCTGAGCCCAAACTCGTGGGTCCGAGAGGGCCCAGCCCAGTCCTCCACCCGCGGCTGTGAGCAGGTCCTTGGAGACTCTGCTTCGCGGCTGTCTTCCTCAGCTTGTTCCAGTGTCTGCCGGTCTGCCGGCCACCCCTCACCAGGGCCGGCTCCCCCTGGTCCCCGTTTGGCTGATGTCATTGCTACCACCCCTGGGTGGGGGCCGCCAGGTCCCAGCTCTCCGCGTGACCCGCTCCCCCTGTCCCCCAGCCACCTGCGTGGACCTGCAGCTCAGGACATGCACTGGCACGGCCTACAACCGCACGGCCTTCCCCACACCCCTGGAGCACCGGTCGCGGGAGGCGGTGGAGTTCAGCTTTGAGTACATCCTGCTGGGCGTGCTGCACCACCTGCTGGAGGGGCAGTGCAACCCGGACCTGCGGCTGCTGGGCTGCGCCGTGCTGGCCCCCAGGTGTGAGGGCGGCCGCGTGCGCAGACCCTGCCGGCGCGTCTGCGAGGGGCTGCGGGAGGCCTGCCGGCCGGCCTTCGACGCCATCGACATGGCCTGGCCCTACTTCCTGGACTGTGCCCGCTACTTCGCCCCAGAGGAGGATGGCTGCTTTGATCCCCTGGAGCTGCTCCGGGGTAAGCAAGGCCAAGCCACGGGGGCCTCGAGGGTCATGGGGTGGGAGATGGGGCCACAGGCAGCAGCAGCAGCTCTGGGGACCAGGCATGTGTGTGGAGCTGTGGGGAGATGGCTGCAGTTGCTTCTGGGACCCGCTGGTGGCCGTGGCCGGCCAGCCCTGGGCAGCGGTGAGCTGCTCATCCCAGGACGGGTGCCGGGGGCTTCTGCCGTCTGTGATGGGCCCGTGCCTTTAGGTGGCGTCCGGGCCTGGAGCCGCCAGCTGGGCGTGGAATGTGAGGCCTGGCTTGGGTGCTTTCGTTCTGCTTCATTGTCATGAGTTTAAGCCGGCGTGAAGGGAGCCTGCATGGCCCGTGTGCCCGCTGGGCGCCGCAGCCCACAGCCAGGCCCAGAGCCTGTGTCACCGCACTCCTTGATCTCAGAAGTGGGGTCTGCGGAGGGGCGTGTGGCCCAGGGGCTCTGCTGAGGGGCCAGGCTGGCTGCGGGTGGAGGAACTGATTCGTCCATTTCTCAGATAGCTCGGTGCTGGGACGTGGGGGGGGGGGCAGGGGACATCAGTGTGTCCCCAGAGACCAGTCAGCTGTGTGCTGCTGTCTCTGTGTCTGGAGGCAGATGGAGGAGCTCAGAGCCTTGAGAAGGGCAAGCGTGTGGGCAGCTGGGTGGTGTGTGCTGGCGGCAGAGGCCGCCCCAGCCCGGCTTGCGTGGGGGGGTCAAACGAGACCGGGCGGCTCCACAGTGGGCCCCGCCTGCTGCCCCCCCCCCCCCCGAAGGCCCGGGGGATGCTGCCCCGGGGAAATTATTTTGGGCATCTCTGTCACCAAATTGCCAGTTCCACCTACTTTCTTTCTGCTCAACAACCATTTTGAGCGGTGGAAACAAAACAATAAAAAAAACCCACAGGCCAGCCAGGGAGTCTCAGGGAAGCACATTAACTCTTTGTGGCCCCGGGGCTGGTGGGGGAGCTGCCTGGGGCTTCTGGGGGTCTCAGGGCAAGGAGAGTGCCCCCCGCCCAGGGCCGCGGCCACGACTGAAGGGAGAAGCAGGGGAGCAGGAAGAGCTGCAGGGGCTGAGGGTCCCACTGGGCCTGCCCCTGGTCTCCCCCCTCGCCCCCATGGGACGGCCCGGGAGCGGGGACGGCAGCGTCCGCATGTGCGTAGCCTGTGAGCTGCTCCGGGTCCTGCTCCGGGATCCACGCTGGTAACGGCACAGCTCCCACCACGGCGCCAAGAAGCGGGTAGAGCTCAGCCTGCGTCAGTGCCGGGTGGCAGCAGGGCGGCATCGGATCCCGGAGGCCTAGAGGAGGGTGGCAGCCCTCCATGAGCCCAGGATTTCCGAGGGGCACCTCCTCTGCTCTGCACCCCGAAAGCCACCTTGCGTTCTCTGTGTGGGAAGCGGAGCCGTCGAGCCTGCTGACGCTGTTCTAAGTGTCACAGACAGGATGTTCCACAGGCTGGCAGTGCCGTCCAAGTGGGATGTGTGGGGAACCCCCCAAACCCACAGGGGACTGAAGTGAGGTGTGGGTCAGGGATCAGGATGCGGGGAGAGGCTGAGCATCCCTGGAGAGCAGGGGGGAGGCCAGCAGGGCAGACTGAGCCAGCTTCTCCCACCAAACCCCAACTTCTCCAGCCCAACCCAGCTTCTCCCACCAAACCCCAGCTTCTCCCACCAAACCCCAGCTTCTCCCACCCAACCCAGCTTCTCCCGCCCAACCCAGCTTTTCCCATCAAACCCCAGCATCTCCAGCCTAGCCCCAGCTTCTCCAGACAGATCCCAGCTACTCTAGATCAAACCCAGCTTCTCCCCCCAACCCGGCTTCTCTGCCTCCCCCAGGGGACCTGGAGGTGGAGGAGGAGCCGCCCTCGGGCCTGCCGCCCGCCTTCATCCGCTTCGCCCATCACTCCTATGCACAGATGGGGCGGGTGCTGAAGCGGACAGCTGCCCGTGGCGGGTGCTGAAGCGGACAGCTGCCCGTTGCCCCGAGGTGGCCAGGACCTACAGCATCGGGCGCAGCTTCGACGGCAAGGACCTGCTGGTCATTGAGTTCTCGAGCCGCCCCGGGCAGCACGAGCTGTGTGAGTGTCAGGGGCCTCCACAGGGCTGTATCTCCAGGAAGGGCTCTGGGCCCACTGGGCCTTGGGGGGCAGGTAATTTGGGGAGCTGGGTGTGGGCCACATCCCAGGGAATGGCCTCCTAAAAACGGAGGGGTCCCTCGTTCATCCATTTGGCTTGAGGATGGGGAGCTGGGGAGCCCCGGTCCAGCGCGGGGGGTGGTCCGCAGGCGGGGGGGAGGAGGGGGCAGGTCACAGAGAGGACGCCAGGGGCAGGGCACCCGCACCCGCGACCCTGACGCTGTGCACCGCGCGGGCCTCTGGGCCCCGGCCCGGGCGGGGTTTAGATGTCCCCATCCTGGCTGTGTCCCCTCCTCTCTGCCTGGCTGTGACAGTGCCACCCGCAGCATGGTGTGACTACCGCACTCACACCGGGACAGCCCTGTGGGAACGCGGCCTCTGTTCAGCCTGTAGAAACTCACACCTTCCCACAGTGTATCTGCTGCCCACTCTGAGTTGTGGAAGAAGCACTTTGATGGGTTGTATCTGGGCCTCTAGAATGTTCTAACAGACTCAGCCCCTGGCTGAGGCACCTCCCTTTCCTGTGAGGTGTGTCTGGGATGCCCCCATCCCCGAGTCCTGAGAGCTGTGTGGCCCTGTCCTGGGGTGGGTGGGGCCCTTCCCGGCCCCCGGCCCCCGCCCCCAGCCCAGCCTGCCCACAGCCGTGTTGCTCACGCAGGACCACCCCAGAACCTCCCCACTCCTCTCCAGCCCCACATGCTACCCAGCCAGGCGACTCAGGACTCTGCCACGCTGCCCACCCCAGCCTAGAGTTTATCTTACTGACCCAGACAACAACAGTGTTGTAGACCCAAAGCCCCTCTCCTGCAGAGGGTCAGGGCATCGGCTGCATCTGGCCTCCGATGTCCACGTCCCTGTGGAGGGCCGAGGGAGGTGACCGGCGTGGAAGTCAGCCGCCCTGAGACATGCAATGTGAAGTCAAGGGTGCTCAGGCCCGGAGCTGAAGCTGCTGGGGGGTGAAGACCCCACGTTGCAGTTGGGCACCAGGAGACCCCACCAGGAAGGGCCTCTTGTCTACAGCAACACAGTGAACCACGCTGCTGGGCCGTGCTTTTCAACAACCATCCATCCATCCACTACCCATCCATCCACACTATTCACTACCACCCAAACGCCTCCTCTCATCCACCACCCGTCCACACAGCCACCACCCATCTATCCTGTCATTCATCCATCCACCATCCCTCCATCCAGCCACCTATCAATTCTTCCTTCTATCCCTCCATCCAGCCACCTATCCATCTCCCCATCCATCCACCCTTTCACTCATTTCCTTCATCCTTTCATCCATCCATCATCATCAATCTACCCATCCATCTACCCACTCATCTATTAATCTACCCACCCACTCACCTATGTAGCCTTTCATCCATCCATCAATTTGTTCATCCATCACCTACCATCCTTCCACCTCCACCATCCATCCAGCCATCCTTCCATCCGTTCATCTAGCCACTGATCCATCCATCCATCCATCCATCTATCCATCCATCCATTCATCCATCCATCCTGATATCCATTTATCCCACTCACCCATCAACTCTACAGCCCATCCATATTCATCCATCCATCCTGCCATCCGTCCATCTACCTATTTATCCACTCACCCATCAACTCTCTACAGTCCATCCATGTCCATCTGTCCATCTCATTGCAGCAATCACATGGACTGTGGCCTTCCCAGCCAAGCATCAGTGTGCTTGACTTGTCACACAAGCGTGAAGGTCACATCCATCAGCAATATTGCATATGGTTACCGGTGTCCGGTTTGCCGTGCTAATAACCGGCTAACCCTAAGGAATGAGCTCCACGGAAGTGGCGCCTTCGTGAGGCCTCAGGGTGCCCCAAGGCTCAGGGTCAAAGTGCAGGCAGGAGCCTTGGGCTCTGGGGAGGTGTCTGTGATGGGAGGACCCCGGCCTTCTCCCCGCAGTGGAGCCTGAGGTGAAGCTCATTGGCAACATCCACGGTAACGAGGGTGGCAGGCCGGGGAGCTGCTCATCTACCTGGCCCAGTACCTGTGCTCCGAGTACCTGCTGGGCAATCCCCGCATCCAGCGCCTGCTCAACACCACCCGCATCCACCTGCTGCCCTCCATGAACCCTGACGGCTACGAGGTGGCCGCGGCAGAGGTGGGCTCTCCCGCTGCCCTGGGCACCCTCCCTGCTGCATACACAGTTGTTCAGGCCCACGGTGTGTGCCCACGGTTGCGGTGGGTGGAGCAGGCTCCGCAGACACCAGCCCTGGCCAGGTCTGGCCTGCAGGGCAGGAGGGGTGAGCATAGACTCCTCCGTGCACTCAGAAGGTGACACATGCTACAGAGAAAAAGGGGGTTCACAAGGACTGGGGTGGTGCCGAGCTGTGGGGGGCGGAGCGAGCGGCATGGGGTCTCCGGGCCGGAGGGTGGGGAGGGTCAGGTAGGAGCAGGAGGCTGGGCCAGGGCCAGGGCAGCCATTCCAGGTGCCAGGCCGGCCGCCCCTGAGCTCAGTTGCATAAAGCCAGAGGGAAATGGCGGCCCCGGCCGGACCCTCGGCCTCCCGCTGCAGGCCTCCTGGAAGGAGCGGGTGCTACGTGCAGGCCCCTCACGGGCCGGCCTGTGTTTTCAGGGTGCTGGCTATAACGGGTGGACGAGTGGGAGGCAGAATGCACAGAACCTTGACCTGAACCGCAACTTCCCGGACCTGACGTCCGAGTTCTACCGGCTGGCCTCGGTGCGGGGCGCGCGCCCTGACCACATCCCCATCCCACAGGACTACTGGTGGGGTAAGGTAGGAGCGCCGGGTCCCTCTGAATCTGTGTCTGGTTTGTGAGCTGGCCACCTGGAGGGTGACGTTCCCAGAGGCTGGGAGGAAAGCCCCGGGCAGGCCTGGCGTGGGGCCTGGCGTGGGGCCTGGCGTGGGCCCCGAGGTCTCCGTGCAGGGAGCCTGGGGGCCGGGTACGAGGGCGGCCCCTCCCCCGCAGGTGGCCCCCGAGACCAAGGCCATCATGAAGTGGATGCGGAGCGCCCCGTTCGTGCTCTCCGCCAGCCTGCACGGGGGGCGACCTGGTGGTCTCCTACCCCTTCGACTACTCCAAGAACCCTCTCCAGAGGAAGATGTTTTCTCCCACGCCCGATGAGAAGGTGAGGGGGGGCCGGTGGTCCTCCAGCCGGCACTGTCCTGTCTTGAGCTCCGTGACGCCTCCGGTCTCTGGTCACAGCCTCTTTCCGGAAGTCCCCACTCTGTCCTTGCCTGTGAGCGAGCACTCTGGGTGAGGACCTGCCGGGGAAGGGTGCAGACCCAGACACTGCCAGCAGGGGGCAGTGCTGCCGCGTGCGTGGCGTCTGGGCTCAGCCCAGGGTTTATGCACCCATCCCCACATCTGGGGCTCGGACTTTGGCTCTGGCTTGGAGAAGCACGGGCGGGCTGTGCCCCGACAGCCTGGCCCAGGAGGCCCGGACTCCATCACACTGTGTGGACCGTCCACCCGGGCAGGCTCCGGGCCTGGCGGGGACTTTCAGATGGCCGGGACTTGAGAGACCTGGACCCGGCTCAGAGGAGGAGGTTTTGTGCAGGAAGCTCTGTGTTGGGGAGGGGTCCTGCCAGGAGCCCACACCGTGGCTGGTGTGGGGGAGGGCAGCTCTCCACCACAGCAGAGGGTCAGGGAGGGGCTTCGGGCACCAGGGGACCAACAGGGGGTGTGTGAGCATCATCCCCAGGGAGTCCTGCTTGCTTATAGATGAATGAAGTGCAGGGAGATGAGGTCCTCGGAAGCAGGGCCTCCACTCACTTTATAAACTGCAAAGCTGACAGCCTGGCACTGCTGGCTCACGCCCGTCATCCTAGTTATTTAGGCGGCTGAGGCCTGAGGATGGAGGTTTGGAGCCAGGCGGGAAAGTCCAGGAGACTCTTATTTCTAATTGACTACCAACAAGCCAAAAACAGAGCTGTGGCTCCAATGGTATTGAACTTAAAAGCTCAGGAACAGCGCCCAGGCCCTGAGTTCAGACCCAAGGACCAGTGCGAGAAAACAAACAAATAGCTGACTTCAGGGCCCCATCGGTGTGGGCACAGTGCCTTTCCTCTCGGCCCAGGCCCACCCTTCCGGCCTGGTGTGCCGGGGCTGAGCCGGCGCCCCTCCGCGTGCCCCGGGCACCGGCTCCGACGCTGTCTGCTGGAGCTTCCCTCCCGGGCCTGCCTGCAAGGGAACGTCCTCCTCCATGCCCTTTCCAGATGTTCAAGCTGCTGGCCAGAGCCTATGCGGACGTCCACCCCATGATGATGGACAGGTCGGAGAACAGGTGTGGAGGCAACTTCCTGAAGCATGGCAGCATCATCAACGGGGCCGACTGGTACAGCTTCACCGGAGGTGGGCCTGCTGGGGTGGGCAGGCCTGCTGGGGCGGGCAGGCCTGCTGGGGTGGGCAGGCCTGCTGGGGCGGGCAGGCCTGCTGGGGCGGGCAGGCCTGCTGGGGTGGGCAGGCCTGCTGGGGCGGGCAGGCCTGCTGGGGTGGGCAGGCCTGCTGGGGTGGGCAGGGACGGGCGGGGCAGGAGGGGGGGGAGGGGGGGAGGGCAGGCAGCGGGCTCACCGGCAGAGCGGGGCAGGGCAGTGTAGCCAGATGAAATGCCAGAGCCCCGTGAAACTGGCATTCCAGAGAGAAACGCATCACCAGACGAAGACTCGGGTGCTGGTAAGCAGAGCCCCACCCGGGCTGTGCTTATGCTGGAAAAATACCCAGGGGCCCACGGGAGACTTCCTTGTCTGTGACTCAGTTTCCCCCCACCCCCGTGTTTTCCTGGAAGGTTGCAGCAGCAACCCGGGTGGACGTGGGTATGAGGTGATCGCTGGGCCCACCACATACCTTCACGAGCCAGCCCCCCGATATCTGCTCTCTGGTCACCGTGCCCCCCTGCATGAGGATGATAGAACGGCAGGTTTAGGCCTGTGCTGGGCGTGGCCGGGGGGGACCTCACGCTCAGCCTCTCCTGCACACGTGGGCCACGCGCTGCGACGCCACCAGCAGGCCTCGGTGACCTCCGCTTTCCCCAGAGCGGGGCTGCCGCTCTCTCACCCAGCCCCGGGAGTGGATCCCCTGGCCTGTATGACCGGCGCGTGCCAACACCTCTGGGGCAGGTGATGGGAGAGGCCAGCGGGGGTCCCTGTGGCGGCAGGCAGCTGGGAGGACTCCGTGGACACGTGCACGCAGCCTGGGACTGTGTTGTGATGGTGGCAGTGGCGCTGCCCTGGTGGGGGTGTCAGGCACAGGGGGGTGGGGGGGCACTGTCCTCGCTGGCTCTGCAGTGTGGCAGGCTGCGTTCCCCGGGCACTGATGGCACCCTCCCCGGAGAGGTGGGGACAGTGTGGGGATGTCTTGGTGCTTGTACGTGGGCTCTTGGGCCCCGGGCTCGTGACTGGGACGTGGGAGCCTGTGTGGCGGCCAGTGCTGGCCTCCCACTGCCCAATCACTGACCTCTGTCACCCCGTGCCCACCCCCACCCCCCAGCAGGCATGGGCGGGGCTGCACGGGCGGGGCTGCGGCCTGGGAGCCCTGACATGGCCGCCCTGTCCCTCAGGCATGTCCGACTTCAACTACCTGCACAGCAACTGCTTCGAGCTCACGGTGGAGCTGGGCTGCGTGAAGTTCCCCCCCGAGGAGGCGCTGTACGGGCTCTGGCAGCACAACAAGGAGCCCCTGCTCAACTTTGTGGAGATGGTGAGGCCTGGAGCCGGCCCTGCGCCTAGGCCGGGGTGGCCGCCCCCCTCCCCCGCCCCCTGCCCCAGGCGGCCCGTGAACCTCTTAGTGCTGACCTGTCTGTTCATGTCACCATCCGGGGTCCCTGCCCAGCCACCCCGCTCTTAGGGGGGCTCGGACAGGAGCGCAGACAGAGCCCCATCAGCAGAATGCCTGTGCCTGAAAGGGGGGTGCGGGGCGGGGGGGCCTCCTGGGGCTGGAGAGGGGTCTGGCGGCAGGAGTGGGGGTGTCGGGAGGGGGCGGGCATCAGAAGCAGGGGGTCGGGGGCGGCGGGCCTGAAGGAGACCCGACTTGGGGCCAAGGATCCTGCGGGCCGTGGGCACCAGGGGGCGATCGAGGTTGTGTCCACAGAAGCTGTTCAGACGCAGCTGGAGAGGCTGTGAGGCGGCCACGAGGCACAGGAGCAGAGGCCCGGGGGACGGGCGGGAGCGGCAGCTGGCCGCACAGCGCTCCGCCCAGGGCTAGCTCTGTGCCCTGCGGGTGCCCCTTCTTTCTGGAAGGCTGGGGACCTTCTCAGGAAGGAGTGGCCGGAGCGAGGGGGGGGGGGGGTCAGGGGGCTGGGGCCTGTCATCGCGGGGCATGGCCGTGGGGCCGCGAGGCCAGCCGGGCACCAGGCGAGCCTCAGCCTGAGAGGTGGCTCCGGCCCGGGGTGGGCATCTGCTGTGGGCTGTGGAGGGACGAGTCCTAGAATGGCCGAGGAGCTCAGGATATAAAGACATAATGAGCAGGGTGCTGCGGTAGCCGGGCAGCCCTCCGCGAGCTCTCGAGACGGTTGACCCCCGGGAAGGCCGGGCGGTGGCCTGATAACGATCGGGTCTGTCCAGGCCAATTGAGGCTATTTCCCCAGTGATCCCAAGCAGGCCCTGGTGGGGGTGGCTGTGTGGCCTGTCAGGGAGGGGGGGAGGGGGAGGATGGAGGGGGGGAGAGGGAGGGGCACAGCCCCCGCCTGAGAGTCAGCACCGAGCAAATTCCATCTGTGCAAGCTGACCTAGAGTGAGGACCTGGCAGCCCCCCTGCTCAGGGTGGGCGGGGGGAGGCCTGGGGCTGTGGAGCAGGGGGAGGCTCCTGCAGTGGCCTGTCAGTGAGGAAAGGGGGGAGGGGGAGGAGAGGGAGGAGGGGGAGGAGGGGGAGGAGGGGGAGGAAGGGGGAGGGGGGAGGGAGAAAGGGGAGGAGGGGGAGGAGGGGGGAGGGGGGAGGAGGGGGAGGGGGAGGAGGGGGAGGGGGAGGAGGGGGAGGAGGGGGAGGAGGGGGGAGGGGGGGAGGGAGAAAGGGGAGGAGGGGGAGGAGGGGGGGAGGGGGAGGAGGGGGAGGAGGGGGAGGAGGGGGGAGGGGGGGGAGGGAGAAAGGGGAGGAGGGGGGAGGAGGGGGGAGGGGGGAGGAGGGGGAGGGGAGGAGGGGGAGGAGGGGGGAGAGGGGGAGGGAGAAAGGGGAGGAGGGGGAGGAGGGGGAGGTGGAGGAGGGGGGAGGAGGACTCTCATCCAGGAGGGCTGGGGGAGCTGGCTGGGTGTGGCGCTGGCCGGGGAAGTTTGAGCAGGGGTGAGGACAGTGGGTGGGGGCCGGGGACGGCCGGTGTCAGGGTGGACGAGGGCAGCGGCTGAGGCCGGAAGGGCAGGCACAGGCAGGGGAGGCTGAGCCCCGGGTACCGGCGGGGGCTCGGGTGCCATCCTCAGGGTGACAAGGAGCGGGGGAGGAAAGCCTGGCCCGCATTTCAGGCGGTTCGAACTGCTCCACGGAGCAGCAGGTGTGCGCGGGGTCCTGAGGACCGAGCATGAGGGCTCTCCTCAGATCTGGTGACTGTTTCCCCAATCTTCTCACCCTGGGGCGGGGGGGGGGGGGGGGGGGGGGGGGGCTTCCGCCCAGGGGTGGCTGAGGACCCCAGGTCTGGGAGAGAGGGAGGCTGCAGAACAACCTACAGCCGGGCAGAGATGGCGTGAGGTCTGCGGGAGACTCGGGAATCAACCAAGGGCGGTGCGGGGATCGCGCCTTGGGCCTGCGGCAGCTTGGAAAGTGACTGCGGAGAAATGGGAAGATGGGGACATCGGGAGGGACTTCCCGATGGGAGTCCGGTGGCCAGGAAGTCCCAGTAAGAACCGGCAGGGGGCTGGCACCACACCAGAGCTTCCACACAGCAACATGGACAAGGAGCAACACCAAGAGACCCCGCAACACCAAGAGCCCGCCCCGCCCCCGAGCCCGCCCCGCCCCCGAGCCCGCCCCGCCCCCGAGCCCGCCCCGCCCCCGAGCCCGCCCCGCCCCCGAGCCCACCCCGCCCCCGAGCCCGCCCCCGCCCCCCTGGCCCTGCCCCACCCCGCCCCCGAGCCCGCCCCGCCCCCGAGCCCGCCCCGCCCCCTGGCCCTGCCCCACCCCGCCCCCGAGCCCGCCCCGCCCCCGAGCCCGCCCCGCCCCCTGGCCCTGCCCCACCCCGCCCCCGAGCCCGCCCCGCCCCCGAGCCCGACCCGCCCCCGAGCCCGCCCCGCCCCCGAGCCCGCCCCGCCCCCGAGCCCGCCCCGCCCCCGAGCCCGCCCCGCCCCCGAGCCCGCCCCGCCCCCGAGCCCGCCCCGCCCCCCTGGCCCTGCCCCACCCCGGCCCCGAGCCCGCCCCGCCCCCGAGCCCACCCCGCCCCCTGGCCCTGCCCCGCCCCGCCCCCGAGCCCGCCCCGCCCCCGAGCCCGACCCGCCCCCCGAGCCCGCCCCGCCCCCGAGCCCGACCCGCCCCCGAGCCCGCCCCGCCCCCGAGCCCGCCCCGCCCCCCGAGCCCCGCCCCCGCCCCCTGGCCCTGCCCCACCCCGGCCCCGAGCCCGCCCCGCCCCCGAGCCCACCCCCGCCCCCTGGCCCTGCCCCCGCCCCGCCCCCGAGCCCGCCCCGCCCCCGAGCCCGCCCCGCCCCCGAGCCCCGCCCCGCCCCCGAGCCCGCCCCCGCCCCCGAGCCCGCCCCGCCCCCGAGCCCGCCCCGCCCCCCTGGCCCTGCCCCACCCCGGCCCCGAGCCCGCCCCGCCCCCTGGCCCTGCCCCACCCCGGCCCCGAGCCCGCCCCGCCCCCGAGCCCCGCCCCGCCCCCTGGCCCTGCCCCACCCCGGCCCCGAGCCCGCCCCGCCCCCGAGCCCACCCCGCCCCCTGTCCCCTGCCCCACCCCGGCCCCGAGCCTGCCCCGCCCCCGAGCCCACCCCGCCCCCGAGCCCGCCCCGCCCCCTGGCCCTGCCCCACCCCGGCCCCGCCCCGGACCCTCGCCCCGCCCCTGTGCCCGCCCCGGCCCCGCCCCATGGGGGACCCCGCAGGATGGGAGGACCCCACAGGACGGGGAGACCCCTCAGAACGGAGAGACCCCGCAGGACGGGGGGACCCTGCAGGACAGGGGGACCCCGCAGGATGGAGAGACCCTGCAGGACGGGGGACCCTCCAGGACGGGGGAGACCCCGCAGGACGGGGGGGACCCCGCAGGACGGGGGGCCCCGCAGGACGGGGGGACCCCCGCAGGATGGGGGGACCCCGCAGGATGGGGGACCCTGCAGGACGGGGGGGACCCCCGCAGGATGGGGGGGACCCCGCAGGACGGAGGGACCTCCTTCAGCTATTCAGTGGAGAATGTGTCCATGTCCAGA